>NC_050444.1:151730260-151846499 GCF_903995425.1 Onychomys torridus
CTCTCTCTCTCTTCCTTCCTTTCTTTCTTTCTTTCTTTCTTTCTTTCTTTCTTTCTTTCTTTCTTCTTTTTTTTCCAGAGCTGAGGACGAACCCAAGGCCTTGCACTTGTTAGGCAAGCGCTCTACCACTGAGCTACAACCCCTCATGTAATAGTCATATTGAACAATACCTATGTCTCATGTCTCATGTAATCATCACACTGAACAATATCAACGTTTCATACTTGGTTCCAGAAATTGGACTTTATAGAGTCCGAAGGTTCCTCCTCCTCTGAAGCACTTTCAAAGAAAGAACTCTCTGCTGAGGAACTGTCTCAGCGGCTGGAGAAACTCATCATGGAGGACAGAGCAGACGACGAGCGGATATTTGACTGGGTAGAGGTACAAACACGGCCCATGCTCTGCTGTCTCTCAGGAGAATGGCCAGTGGGGACCTCAGAGTTCATAGGGCAGTCCTGTACTTCAGACCTTTTATCCTTGGTGCACTGTGGCTTTTGTGTCGATGTATACAGAGTGTTTGAAATTCAGAGACCATTTGGAGGGTTTTTATAAGTGCTCATTCTTTTTTATCATTTTTATTTTATTTATTTGTTTATTGGCTCTTTTGAGACAAGGTCACATTATGGATAGCCCTAGCTAGCCTGGAACTTGCTAAGTAAAACAGGCTGGCTTCGAATTCATAGAGATCTCCTTGCCTCTTCTGGTCCTCCTTGCCTCTTCTGGTCCACCTTGCCCAGCCAATTTCAGTCTTTAACAAGTCAAGTAAAAATCTGTCTAGAGCACAAACCCATTTCTCTGGGTCTCATTCGATTAGAATATATTCCATATCTTGTCACTTTATATACTAGAAAGAAGGTCTCTCTATATAGAGTGCTTCACATGGCCAGATAAGTCCTTTTGTTTTGTTTTGTTTGTTTGTTTTGTTTTTTTTCGAGACAGGGTTTCTCTGTGTAGCCCTGGCTGCCCTGGAACTCACTCTGTAGACCAGGCTGGCCTTGAACTCACAGAGATCCGCCTGGCTCTGCCTCCCGAGTGCTGGGATTAAAGGTGTGCACCACCACCACCTCCGCCGCCGCCACCACCCGTCCAGCTAAATACTTTTAAAGAGGTGTAAAGCAGGTTCAGCACATCTTCTCAGCATGTCTCTTGGCACCTGCTGCTCCCCACAGTCCCTCCCTAGATGTGATAGTGGCTCCACATCCTTCTGTTTCTCTGGTTGACCTGGCCATGAAACCTCTAGGTCCTTCCTAGCTACAGTGCTGGTGTTCCAAAGAGCTGGCCATCTGTCTGCCTGCCCTACTGATCCTGGAAGTTCCTGCAGAGTGAGGGCAGGGGTCAGGAAGAGGCTGCCTTGATCTGCCTCAGTTATAAGTCTGTCTACACTGGCCTGTCTCTAAGTAGCCTTAGGTGGCTAAGTTTTCAAACACAGAAATGGACAATGACATCTTTAGTGTTTCTTGCCAGCACTGTGTTCAGACTGACTTTCTTTTTGTTTTTTTCGAGACAGGGTTTCTCTGTGTAGCTTTGCGCCTTTCCTGGAACTCGCTTTGGAGACCAGGCTGGCCTCGAACTCACAGAGATCCGCCTGCCTCTGCCACCCGAGTGCTGGGATTAAAGGCGTGCGCCACCACTGCCTGGCCAGACTGACTTTCTGATGGAAAAGACCATAGGATACTGTTAACACTTGAAACACTTTCCTCCTGTAAGCCTAAGTAAGAAGACGCACGCAGGGGATTAAATCTGGGTCCCTTTGACTCCATCCGACAGCCATTAATGCACTGTTTGTTGACATCCTCAGAAAAGAGGAACAAGTTTCTCAACACCTGAAGGCTTTGTTCCAGGCTGTGCTAGAAACCAGCCTCCTTTGCTGTAGATGAAGAACAACAGCAGTATTGTCCAAGTATGCAGTCACACAGTGCTGAGAACATGGTCCAAGCTACACTGCAGTCAGGTGCAGCCTGCATCTTCCTGTGTAATTCTGGCTGCCCTTAAGCTCACTTTGTAGACCAAGCTGCCTAGAACTCTTCCCTCCAACCCCCCAGTGGTAGAATTAAAAGACATAGGCAAGCACACTCACCTGTGGTGCAGGTGGCTTTTAAATGTGTAGACATGAGTAGGTCTCCTCCTGTGGGTTATTGTTGAGTGCTGTTGTTGAATGCTTGCACTTCCAAATGAGCAGAGGACATGGTGCTGTATGGTTGAGCACAGGGGAGGAAGTTCCTTAAACTTGAGTGGCTGCCTGTAGCATTTTTACAGACAAGTGCATTCTGTTTTCATTTCCAGGCTAATCTGGACGAAAGTCAAATGAGTTCACCTACATTCCTTAGAGCTTTAATGACGGCCGTTTGCAAAGCAGCCATTATAGGTGAGTAACATTTGTTGGTAGCAGCTCTGAGCATCTGATACGGCTGTTGGCTTTGCATTTCATCATCTGATTTTATATTGTCTTGGCACTTGCAGTTTCTGTGCAAACGGTGGCATCTTATCGTGCTACCTGCTGTCTCAATCATGGGGTGAATAGTTGCTCTTCCAATAAGAACCCAGCCTTAACCTCACCTGCATGCCTCATGTTCTGCAGTTGAACAAAATTGTTTAATGCTTTTTGGGTCCACATAGATTTTTCCTTCCACTTTTCTTCCAATCATCAAGGCCATGTCTTCTATTCATGAGTGGGTTGAATATTTTTTTATGGTTTTTTTGAGGTGAAGACTAATGTAGCACAGGCTAACCAAGTTCTCCTGCTTATGCCTCCCTTGTGTTAAAATTACAGGTCCATGTGACCAAGTTTGACTTATCCTTTAAATATCTGTGCCATATAAGCATGAGTACTTAACCATCAAGCTATAGCTCCAGCTCCCACTTTTGCTTTATTTTTGTATTTTTAAAGTATTCATTTGAATTTCTACATTATTAATTAGTAATATTTTTAATTGATATGACACATTATAATTGTACACATTCATAGGATAAAAGTGATGTTTTGAGGAAATGTCTGCAATGTGGAATGTTTAAATCAAGCTAGTCAGCATATCTGTCAGCTCTCCAACTTAATGGTGAGATATTTGATTAATATGGCTCTCTTAAATTGCCATAAAACCTTGGTGCTGTTTCATTATATTTACAAACAAGGGCGGTGGTGGCGCACGCCTTTAATCCCAGCACTCGGGAGGCAGAGGCAGGCGGATCTCTGTGAGTTCGAGGCCAGCCTAGTCTCCAAAGCGAGTTCCAGGAAAGGCACAAAGATACACAGAGAAACCCCCCCACCCCACCCCCGTCTCGAAAAACAACAAACAAATAAATAAATACAAACAAATAACGAGTAAAAAGTTAGGAAATCTGTACTCAACATGCATTTCCCCTTCAGGTTTTGTATCATTTTTTATAGAATGTACCATTACACATATACTAGTGTCAGAGGCCTGTCATCCCAACTATTTAGGAGCTGAGGCAGCAGGATTGTAAGCTCAAGGCCTGCCTGGGCTATGGAGAATGTTTAAGGCCTTACTAGGCACCTTAGTGAGACCCTGACTCAAAATGAGAAGTCCAGGGATGGCTGGAGATGTAGCTCAGTGGAAAGTGCTTACCGAGTGTGTGAGACGCTTGGTCCAGCCCCCAGTCCCAGCAGAAGAAGAGCGCACAGATTCGATCTTTGCGCTCCTCGCCTCTCACAGGTGTGTGCATCTGCTGTGGTCAGAGCAGTAGATGTACACAGTGTGTGCTCATTCTGGTTCCTGTGTCTCTCCAGCTGACTGTTCTACCTTCAGAGTGGACACGGCTGTGATCAAGCAGAGGGTGCCCATCTTACTCAAGTACCTAGACTCAGACACCGAGAAGGAACTACAAGCACTTTATGCACTACAAGCGTCAATAGTCAAACTTGACCAACCTGCCAGTAAGTGTCCAGCTTGGTACTATGAGCCCAGCCCATCAGGGAGAACTTGTATGCCCTGGAAGTTGGGGTTTGGACATGCGACAACTCGTGGAATCAGCAGTGTGAAAACCTGTGTGAGACAATGCTGATAAGTTTCCTTTAGCAGGGCATGGTGGCACACGCCTGTGATCCCACCACTCAAGAGGCAGAGGCAGGTGAATCTCTGGTCTATAGAGCAAAATCCAGGACAGCCAGGGCTACACAGAGAAACCCTGCCTTAAAAAGCCAGGGGGGAAATGTCTAGTTTAGGGTCTGGAGAGAGAATTCAAGTGTGAAGAGTATTGGCTGCTCTTACAGGGGACCCAGTCTCAGTTCCCAGCACCCCCACAGCCTCTCACAACTATCTGTAACTAGTTCCGAGAGATCCAGCTCCTTCTGGTCTCCACAGCCACTAGGCATGCACATGGTGCACAGATATACATACATGCAGGCAAAATACCCAAACACATAAAATTTTAAATATAATTCAAAAAAAAAAAAAAAAAGTCTAGTTGAACAAGCTTTCCCCCATCATCTCAGCATATACCTGTGTATGGCTGCAGCGAGAAGAGCAGAACTTCAAGGCCAGCTTGGGCTGCTGTGTAAGAATAGATCTCAAAAGCAAAGACAAGAAGTAAGACTGGTGTAGAGAGTTGATCCTCTCCATAGGCCATGTCTGATGGACCTCTGGTCCAAGTGGATGTGTATACACTGTTCAGTGTGGTGACCTAGTCATTCTGAGATGCTTGAGGCCATGGTGCATGTAAACATGGCTGTTGTGACTGAGAACTGAATTTTCCTTTTTATTTAACTTGTATTAAAGTAGCCCCATGTTGGCATATTGGATGCATATTAAATATCCCTGAGGCTGGCCAATGATCTCAGCATCCTGAGTTACCCACATACCCTGGTGGTAGGAGGTACTGCCCAGTGAACCACTGCTGTCCTCAGGAATTTACTGCAGTTTGTGCATGTGGATGCAGCAGGCTTATTTCGAGGATGGCCTTGAGTGGTTCCCAGATGCTTTGCTTGTGTTAGGACATTTGCAAAGTTTCCCTTTGTTGAAAGTGAAAGTGCTTGTAGATTTCCTGGAGATCAAAGAAAAGCAAGTTTCCCTCAGAATTTAATCAAGGAGGGTATCAGAAGCTGTAGCTGTCTTTCCTTCTTTCTCTCTAAGTCATGTGAGGTCATGTAACAGGAGAGCGCTCTCCTCTGAGCTGGTGGTGAAGAGGACACTAGCTTTTCAGACGAAATGCTTGCTGTCTGATGAAGCGGCTGCCAAGTTAACCTTAGGTACCCATTAAAGCGACGTCAGTCATCCTGGGGACTGTTAGCTTGGGATCCAGCTGTCATCAGACTTGTGGCCTCACTCCATTTCCCTGTAGATTGACTGAGTTGTTTTGATTTTATTTTCGTTGGGGTTTCCTAGGGGGTGGGGCCGATTTATTTCAGTGTTAAAAACCTGTTAAATGGGGTTGGGGATTTAGCTCAGTGGTAGAGCACTTGCCTAGCAAGTGTAAGGTCCTGGGTTTGATCCATAGCTCCGGCAAAAAAAAAAAAACACCTGTTAAAATTACGAAGATTACTATAAACATGTAACTGTGGGTCTGTCTGTCCGGCCCCCGCCTTTACTGGCGTTTCTCACTCGTTCGCTGCCTCTTCATCAGTGTGGTGACCAGGAAGCTGCAAGTGAGGCTTAAGTACCGGGGTGGTGACGCACACACTTGATCCCGGTCCTCAGTGAGCAGAGGCAGGTGGATCTGTGAGTTCAAGGCCACCTGCTCTACAGAGAGAGTTTGTGGCCAGCCAGAGTTGCACAGTGAGAACCTGTCATGAAGGAATTTTCATTTTCTCTCTTGTAGTGCTGTGGGTTGAACTCAGCTCCAAGGAACTATTTTAAAAGGAAGATAAATACATGTAAAGGAGCTTTAACCTTTACCAACATTCTCCCTCTTTTGAGTAGTAATACAAATTTCCACTATAAGAGAAGAATAATTCAATTATTCAGGCAGTTGAGACATTTAAGACACCAAACTGTAGAGATCACTTCATCCCATGTTTTTCATATAAAGTCACTCTGTTTTTAATACAGCCTTAGAATGTGTGAAGTGTTTAATTTGCTATCTATATAATGAGAAATAGCTTCCCCGTGTCTGAACATAGTTGGATTTGAATTTTTAAAAAAGATATAACCAGACGGTGGTGGCGCACGCCTTTAATCCCAGCACTTGGAAGGCAGAGGCAGGTGGATCTTTGTGAGTTCCAGGCCAGCCTGGTCTACAGAGCGAGTTCCAGGACAGCCAGGACTGTTAACACAGAGAAACTCTGTCTCAAAAAACCTTAAAAAAAAAAAAAAAAAAAAAAAAAAAGATCTAAAAGCAGTGTAGACTGCTTATGTTTTTTTCTCTGCAAACGGGTGTTAACGTTCCTCAGCATCAAGAGTGTGTGGTGCGTGGTCCTGGGAAGTGAGTATTTATTCACTTTGTTGATTCACTTACTGACCACATTCATTCATGCATTCATCCATCCATTCACTTACTCATTCGCACATCATTACTTTCCCTTGCAACTGCAGTACCCAAACCAATGACAGTTCTCACCTCTTTGCAGACTTGCTCCGGATGTTTTTTGATTGCCTGTATGACGAGGAGGTGATCTCAGAGGATGCCTTCTACAAATGGGAGAGCAGCAAGGACCCTGCAGAGCAGAATGGGAAGGGCGTGGCCCTCAAGTCTGTCACAGCATTTTTCACATGGCTGCGGGAAGCAGAAGAGGAGTCGGAGGATAACTAAAACTTCAAATACACAAACGAAACAAAAGAAACAATTTAAGTATTTTTTTAAAAAGTTTCACGTCTTCGCCAATCACAGTGCAGCAAGGCCAACTCTCGCAGAAACCCCACGTGTGCACGAGTGGGTGAGGGCAAAGGAGACAGGTGATCATGGAGGCTAAAGGTGCTGGAGTGCGGAGCCAGCACCCCTGAGGGCGGGAGCTCGCAAACCAAAATACATGTACTATTTATAGAAAATATTTTCTGTTTTAATCTTTTCTTTTTAAACGAGGACTCATACTTAAAAAAAAAAAAAATTTAGCAAAAAAAAAAAAAAAAAAAAAAAGGAAAAAAAATTGAGAACTTTTAATTTATTTTAAGGACTGCAAATGCCAGTGTGTAATTTTTTAATTTGCAGTTTCTGTAAACAACTTGTATAATAGAAAAGCAAAGAAATAAATTTCCCCTTCCCTTCAGACGCACCTCACATTTGTATTAAGGCATAGCTGTTAGTCCAGATTTGAGAAGGTTTGGGGTGAACAAGGTAAGAAAGATCCTTTCTTTCTTTCTTTCTTTCTTCCTTCCTTCCTTCCTTCCTTCCTTCCTTCCTTCCTTCCTTCCTTCCTTCCTTTCTTTCTTTTTTCTTTCTTCCTTTCTCTCTCTCTCTCTCACACACACACACACACACACACACACACACACACACACACACACACCACTCCCACCCCTGGCATCAGATCTTTCTACCTGCCTCTTAGTTTGCTTCAGGAAATTTAAAAATTACACTGGTAATCAAAACATACATCACCTTGGAACAGAAGGAAGAACTGTGGACCATAAAAATTCAAGAATTGTTCAAAAAAAAAGTACCACCCTGGAAAATACCCTGAATACCGTTGAAATCGTTAGAGCGATCTTAAGGCTTGTAAATACATAGAACAAATATTTAAAAACATAAAAAAGGAACTGACTCAATACTATTTCTTTTCACTTTCAAAATATAAGGAGCAAAATAAAGACAAACCTTGCAAATTTAAAGTAAAGGACGTCTCCTTTGACGGCCGTCACGTGCGTGCCAGCTTGGCAGGTGCTGGCTGGCCACTTATTGTCTAATCCCAGTCACTTCGGACACTGTGGCGTGATGATGTGTGTGCGGGCCATGTGTGTATCTGTCCAGTGTGGAAAGAGGGTGCTTTTGCTTAGGTGGGAGTTCAGCTGTGTATATTATGACTCTGGACAGCAGATTACCCCAATAATACCACTGATTTGTAAATCTCCCATTAATCATTACAGTGGTTAGAATCCAAAAGGTGGGACTGGAGAGGTGGCTTAGTGGTTAAAAATACTAGCTGCTCTTCCAGAGGACCCAGGTTCAGTTCCCATCACCCACACGACAGCTTTAATTCCGACACCTTCACCTAGATATGCATTCAAACAAAATAGCAATGCACATAAAATTTTTAAAAAATCATTTAAGAAAATAATAAAGACTCCTAAAGTTACCTTTGGAAGGAATGTAAAAAATGGAGCCAACAAGATGTCTGGGCAGGTAAAAGTGCTCACTGCCAAGCATGATGACCTGAGCTTGACCCCTGGGTCCACATGTGTGCTTGTGCTCAAGGTAAGTGTGTGTGCATGTGTGTGAACACACATAGGCATGCACACATAAAGTGAATGGAAATCCAGAGCTAAATGCTGCTTTATTGTATGAGTGGAGTTTTAATATTATATCCACCTGCAGGGGACACCTCATCATTCTGCTCGATCATCCAGGCGGTGCAGTGGGTCGGGAGCCTCTGGTGACTTGCTGGGTCTATGGCTGCTGCTGCTGCTGCTGCTGGCCTGTTTCTTTCCTTCCCCTCCATGAAGTAGCACTCAGAGATGGAGTTTCTGAGTTTCTGGTCTTTCACCCTACAGAATGATTTATGAGCAAAGCCAGGCTGATCCCAAATAAATACTTTGTATTTCATATCCACATAATGTAGGTTTGTGCTGGCTTCTGTCTAACAAAATGTCCACAGGAGACCTGCCCGACTGTGACACCAGAGCAGCCTTCAACCGTGGTAAAGTGCTTTCCTGCACACTCAGAATCCTGTCTGTCATGTGTGTGGTCACAGAGCCCATTCCCCTGTGGTGAAGAGCCAAGTGCTGAAAGTCCCGGTACCCGGCAGTGTCAGCCGTGAAAATGGACCTGGGGAGTGGTTTGGGAGCGTCTGAGTGACTCGGAAGCTTCAGAAAAGTCACCTGATTGGTGTATTGTGATAATGTCTCCGGGACCCTTGTGCAGAGGATTCCCATCCAGAAAGCTCCCGCTGGATGCAGGCTCTCCGAAGGATGTGATGACAAGTGTAGGGTAGGGTAGATGCAGGGAGAAGGTAGGATCGTGACTACATCTTGGAAATCAGTGGCTATTTGCAGACTGGCTCGTTCATCACTATTTTAAATTTAAGTTGATAAAAAAAATCAGGTTAACACATCTAGCACAATAGAAGAAATATGGTTTGGGAGTTCATCCATTGGAGCAGGGATATATACCCTAAGGTTGCTTTGGGATTTCTTGATGCCGTGTTGCACTTTGATAAAAATTAAAGCCATTCCTAGACAGTGTGCCTGTTGTCCTAGCACTCGGGGAGACAGATTGATGACAGCCTGCGCTATATAACAGGGGTGGGGGGGGGGTGGGCGCGCTCTGGAAAGATGGCTCAATGGATAGAGCACTTGCTGCACAAGTGTGGAGGCCTGCGTTCAAATCCTTAGCACCTCCATAAAGCCATGTGGGATAGCATGCCTGCCTGTAACTCCAGCACTGTGGGAGCAGAGATGGGAGGACCGGTCAGGCTTACTGGCCACCAGCCAACCTTTAGGTTCACTGTGAAAGCCTGTGTAAAGAGAATCCATTGGAGAAAGATAGGCAGTCCTCTTCTGGCCTTGCATGCGTACCTACATGCAATGACTAGGTGGTGTGACTACTGAGAGACTGACACAGAAGACTTGTTTGAGCTCAAGGTCATTCTGGAATTAGAGTTCTCAGTTCTAGACTCATGAAATTTTGAACGGAGAATGTTGTTTTGTTAGGTGAATGTACAGTCTTGGGATTGCTACCCTCTCAGGCCTTTTCCAGGAAAGCACGGTTTCATGGGATCCAATTTAAAATGACCAATGCTTGGATATGGTTAGCTTGTGCCTGTAATTCCAGGACAGAAAACCCTGACAAAGGAGAATGGCTGCAAATTCAAGATCAGCCTGGGCTAAAGAGTGAGATTCTATCTGGGGGAACCAGGACTGAGATGTCCCACTGCTAAGAGTGCTTACTCTGCAAGCTTAGGAACCTGAGTTCAAATCCTCAGCACCCACGTAAGAATGTGAACTTGGTTTTGTGTGCCTGTAACTGGGAAGGGGGAGACATGCTGATCCAGAGTGTGCTATGACCAGAGGTAACAATGAACGTTTCAGCTTTAGTGAGAGAGCCTGTCTGAAGGTGGTAAGTCAGAGAGAGGGCTCTTAAGACTCCCTGATCAGATACTGCACATACTGCATGGTACACTCACCACATTTCCTGTGCATGGAACAGAGAGACATTCCCAAAACCTGAAGCAGTAGTAGTCAACAACTGGCTTGCCTTTACTTTCTGGGGCCTGTGGGTATGACTCACTGGTAGAACACCACGTGGTTTTACACACATCTTTACCTCAGGAGCAGTTCATTAAATGTTTAGTTTGTAAGTGGCTCAGGTGCACTGAAAACAGTTGACAGTTGTTGAGTAACTTGAAACATGTCCTTTTCTCTCTCTCTTTTTGAGACAGGGTTTCTCTGTGTAGCTTTGGCACCTTTCTTAGAACTCTGTAGACCAAATCTTGAACTCAGAGATCGGCCTGCCTCTGCCTCCCAAGTGCTGGGATTAAAGGTGTGTGCCACCACCGCCTGGCTAAGGGGGGGAATACAAGTTTTCAAAACAAATGCATTTTAGATTGGCAATGTGTATTAGCACAGGTGAGGTCCTATGTTCAATTCCTAGCACCAGCTAGAAACAAACAAACATAAAACTACTTAGCATCTAGTTAGAGCTGCTCCCTCTGGTCTTGGGAAGTCCCTGTTCTGCATAAAAACAAAGCTTGAGCCAGGCATTCAGGAGGCAGAGACAAGCAGATCACTGTGAGTTCGAGGCCAGTCTTGTCTACAGAGTGAGTTCCAGGACCCAGGGCTACAGAGAGAAACCCTGCTTTGAAAAACAAAACCAGAAATGTTGGGTTTCACACTCTAGTTTGAATTATAACTTACATTGTCTAAACCTTGGCATAGGCTCATTTGTCCCCTTGGTGTCCAACACCCTTTTGTTTTTAGCACTTACTAAGTATTTTCTCTGTCTGACCCTGGAATCAAGGCCTGGCATCTGGTGCTGGTGGTTTTAGAGACCAAGATCGAGCCTACTGTTGTTCTTGGGCTGTCTCAGGATCCTAGTGTGCAGACTTCATCACACTCTTTACTGAAGGAAATGCCTTGCTACAGAAGACACAGGTCTCAGTCAGCAGACTTAGGAGCCCTGCAGTGCTGATGATGGAGATCAGAGGGTGCTGTCCTGGCATGTAGGAGGGAGAGATGGTTGTGTGTGTGTGTATGTATGTATATGTCTGTGTGATCTCCGATAATGACAAATTATTTCTCCTTCCTGGTACGATGGCTTATCTTTCCCTCAGCTGGTAATATTCAGTGTCTACTGAAGTCTGTTTGCTGCTGTATGGAAACATTACCCAGGGATGGAGAGTCAGCTAAGTGGGTGCAGGGTTCCACAAGCCTGAGGACTGGAGATCTATCCCCCAGCACCCACAAAGCAGGGTAGGTGTGAAAGCTTGCCTGTAATCCTGATGCCCAAGAGATGGGATTCCTAGGGCAAGATGATAAGCCCTGGGCTCAGTGAGAGGTCCCTGCCTCAATAAATACAATGAGAACGAACAGAAAGACTACAAGCTCTGGCCTCTATACTATAGTGCTCATGCGTGTGTACTGTGTATGGATGAGCACTCATGTGGTCAGACTTTGGGCTGCCAACTCACAGAAAACAACAAAGACATTAATTACAAATGCTTGTTCAATAGCTTAGCCTTGTTTTAACTAACTCCTATAACTTTAACCCATTTCTATTCATCTATGTGCTGCCCCAGGCTCATTTACCTCATCTATGTACTTCCCATCCTGCTTGCTCTGTGTCCCTCTGATTCCACCCTTTTCCCTAGCATTCTCTCAGTCAGCTCTTTATTAACCAATGATAGTAATACATGCTTACAGTATACAAAGATTGTTCTATAGCATTTCCCTCTTTTTGTCTAATTAAAAAGGAAGGTGTTAACTTTAACACAGCAAAACTATATATAACCAAAACTGTTATTAAGAATTACAATTACATTTAGATTTGGCAAAATTAGAGAAAATACTCTTATCTTTGTGAGTCTAAAGTTTTGTACCTAATTTACTTATTATAACTAAGGAAAACTTTGTCTAATTATTTAGTCTTTAACTCCACCAAAGACTCCAGAAGGGTGAAATGTTACCTAACGACAAAGACTTCTGGCTGCCTGGACAGTTACCCGAAGTTCTGTAACATTGGGGCATCCAACTTTGGCCTACAAAAAATGTCTGACACGTTTTTGAAAAGCAGGGAATTTTGAAGGACTGTCTACCATGTGTTAACACAAGTTTGGCAGTCATTTTCTTTTGCATCCTGCTGGTCAGTTTGGACAGTAACTGTCAGCAATTGAGGCAAGGGCAGTTTCTTGCCCAGATGGCTACCTTTTGACATAAAGAAAGCAAACTCCATACAGAGGTTCTTTGATGCCGATCTCTTGAAGTACATATGTGCTGTCAGGAGCAGACATGTCTCACTGTCATGAAAAGCCTTATATTATTAAATTTTTTAAATGGCATATTCTGTATGTATTTGAAGTGTTAAAGACCATCTATCTAAATACATGTTTAATATTGGAAACATACCTAATATGAGTGTAAGTTGGACTACTATAAATGACTACTAGCCTGTATTTCTTAGTTATACATTACATTTTTAAATAAGTTGCATGAGCAAAATACCCCAAGCGAGTAGAAACATACATGCAGTATAACAAAACTAACTTTGAATTTGTTATCAATAAACCAAAACTCATACTAATGTAAAATATTTTGAGATTAGGAGTTGCTTTTTGGATTAAAGTAGATTCAATATTGTACCCTTTTATCTCATCATTTCTAAATTATATCCCCTTTTTTTCTGTAGAAAGATCTTTTAATTTAACTCTTTTATTTATCTTTTTTCCTGACTATGATCAATAACAACTTGTAACCAAACCTGCCTAAATGATGACAGACATCCATAACCCATCTTTGGGAATGTGAGCATTATTTCTCTAGAAATTCCTGTTGCCTTCTGGCACTGGCATATTTGGGGGACCTTGAGAAAAATTAGAATAATGGTTAAGTCTTGGCTGCAGTAGTCTGTGAGGCTGGATCATCTCAGCCAGCAACCTTGAAGCTGTTCTGAATGCAGAACTCTGAGAAAACTGCAAAAGAGGTGCTCTGAGATGTTGGATCACCTGGGCCATCCATTTTCATTGTTCTCTGGTCTCCTTGTTCTGAAAATACATAAACCTTTAAAGGTATCATACATATTTGACTTAATACAAGTAAAGACTGTGTGTTGTACACAAGTTAGCCACAGATGATTTTTTTGTATTATATTTGAGTAGGTAAAATATATGTTACATGTCTTGTAGTTTTTCTAGGTTTATTTCTTTATGTCTGTAGCTAGGACTTTCAGGGGGGTCTTCCTTAATCAAACTTGATCAAACCTTGAATGAATCCATAGCCCTTCGTTTTCTGTGGAAGCAAAAGCACAACCTCTTCCCCGAAGCAACACATCTTTTGACTTCCATTTTGAAGTCAAGACATTTTTTAAATATATAGGTTGGTTTAATCCAGCAGCCTTCATAATCCAGTGTCTTTTAGCAGCTAACATTCCTTCATTAGCAACCGGATAATCTAAAGACAACACAATAACATACAGAATCCAGACTCCCCATGTACTTTCTATCTTTGTGTAGCTTTTTCTCTTTCTTTAAAGACTCATTTTTAAACTATTTTTATGACGTATATGTCATTTCTCTATTTTCTCCCAAGCCTATGTCCTTTTTTTCCCCCCAGAGTTGAAGGGCCGAATCCAGGGCAAGCACTCTACCACTGAGCTAAATCCCCCGCTATGTCCATTTTTCCTTTTTTTTTTTTTTTTTTTTTTTTTTTTGAGATAAGGATCAAACCCAGGGCCTTGTGCTTGCCAGGCAAGTGCTCTACCACTGAGCTAAATCCCCAACCCTGCTATGTCCATTTTTAAACACACTGTAATCCATTTAGAGATGTGGATTTTGTTTTGTTTTGTTTTCTGTCTGAATCTGTCTCTACTGCATATCTATAATCTTTTCTGTCTGCAGAAGCAAAACTTAAACCTGCCATGAGCCTTAGTTCATGGTGTGTTGATGGAACTCACTCTGGCAGCACTCACACTGGCATTGGCTGAGAGATGCTTCTCTGTGCCAGTGCCAGCATGAGAGAAGTGATACTAGGGAGCCACATTTGGCTCTGTCTTTGTGTGGTTAGAACTTTGTGAAGCTTTCTCAGGTCTTACATAGATATAGGTGCTGGACATTTGTGCACCATTTGTAGTTGGACCTTTTTTGGACTGCCAACTCAGAAGAACTGACACAGAGACTTATTATTAGTTATAAATGCTTATCTGATAGCTTGGGCTTGTTTTTAACTAGCTCATAACTTAACCCATTTCTGTTAATCTATGTATTGCCCTGTACTTCCCATCCTGCTCACTCTTTATCTCATAGCATCTCCTCTGACTCTGCCCTTCTCCCCAGTGTTCTCTCTGCCCTGAAAATCCTGCCTAGCCATCAGCCAGCCAGCTCTTTATTAACCAATGAGAGTAATCCTTATTTACAGTGTATAAAAATTGTTCCAGGGCATACTCCTGCATGTGTTCTGTGTGTGCATTAGCAAGTGTATACATATGCACACCACACAGTTGCCTGCATAACCCAGTGGCATACATCTGTAGTGCCAGCTACTCCAGAAGGAAGATCCTTTGAGTCCAGGTTAGAATCAAAGTGAGATTTCCTACTGAGGCAAGCATGGCATGGGAAGGACAAGATGGCACCGTGTCTGTAATCCCAGCACTTGGGAGGTGGAGGCAGAAGATAATGAGTTAAGGTTGTCCTTGGATAAGCAATGGAACACTGTCAAAAGGAGGTGGGAGGGCCAGGCATGATTGCTTCTCTGATCTTCCAGCGTTCACCCCCATAACTGGCCTCAGGTTTGATTTCATTAATAAGACTTTTAAGATTGCTACTACACGTGATGGTTCAGACCTTTAATCCCAGCACTTGGCAGGCAGAGACAGGCCTGGTCTATCTACATACTGAGTTTCAGACAGCCAGGGCTACAATAGACCCTGCCTCAAAAAAAAAAAAGAATTAGTTGGGGGTATTGTATTGGTGTATGGGTGGATGGCAGGTCAGTTGTTACCTGGATGACTAAATAGTAGTGGGAAGCATGAGTTGCTAGAAATGAAATGACAGAGCTGGGTGGTGGTGGCATTCACCTTTAATCCCAGCACTCAGGAGGCAGAGGCCGATGGAGCTCTGTGAGTTCGAGGCCAGCTTGGTCTACAGAGTGTGTGTTCCAGGACAGCTAGGGCTACATAGACGCTTTCTTGAAAAAAACAAAAACGTGAAAGTTTATCAATAAAAGTGAAAAGTAAAGATAAAAACTGAAAGCTGGCCAGACATGGTGCTATGTGCCTTGAATCCCAGCACTTCGGGGGAGGGGGGTAGAGGCAGTAGGATCTCTCTGTGAGTTCAAGCTTAGCCTGGTCTACATAGTTCTAGGACAGTCAGGGCTACATAGAGAAACTGTCAAAAGATAAACAAGCCTGGAAGGCTGGCCTACCACCAACTGTACACTGCCATACACCCAATCTCCAAGTTATGAATATATGGGGACAGCTGGTCACACTGGGTGTCACTGAGCCTATTCACTGTCTCTGGCTACCCATCATAGGCTGCACTGCTTTATACCCAGCAAAGAAGATTGACCTGTATAGCTACCAAGAAAGAATGGAAGAATGGGGATGGCATTGTTGGAACTTTTACTTTTGTTTAGTTTTTGTTTGTTTTTTGAGACAAGGTTTCTCTGTGCAGCCCTGGCTGTCCTGGAACTCACTCTGTAGACCAGGCTGGTCTCTAAATCACAGAGATCCTTCCTGCCTCTACCTTCCTAGTGTTGTGTACCATCACGCCCAGCTCTGTGATGCTTTTTTGTGTGTGTGCTCTGACAACGCTTGCCTGGTGATCAGACTGAGGAGCTAGCCACTAGAGACCAGGAAGTGGTGGCACACACCTTTAATCCCAGCACTTGGGATTTCATGCCTTTGATCCCAGTACTTGGGAGGCACATGCCTTTACCCAGCACTTAGGAAGAGGAAACAGGAAGTGATATGGTTTGGAGGAGAGAGGAAGTTTTAAGGTTGAGTGGAGACAGGAGCTTGCCCCTTTCAGTCTGAGGATTCCTGTAGGTAAGAAGTCTCTCTAATGGCTGGCTGCTCTGCTCTGCTCTTTCAGCTTTCAAACCTGACATCTGACTCCAGGTTTTTATTAAGACCAATTAGAATTGCTGCTTCGGGATTGGGGATTTAGCTCAGTGTAGAGCACTTGCCTAGCAAGTGCAAGGCCCTGGGTTCAGTCCTCAGCTGGGGTTGGGGGTGAGGCTGTCTGGTGGCTGCAAACAGCTAGTCACTACCCCACCAGCTGAGTTTTCCTTTCTTTGGGGATTTTTCTGTTGCATCCTCTTTGCAGCCAAGTCTATAGGCATTTGGGCTGCAAAGGCCACAGGAGTTAGCCACCTTCACACATCCCCCCCCCCCCCATTGCAGACGACTGGCGCTTTGACTTCTCTCTCTCCTAGTGGGTTGTGGGCTTTCTCTGGACCCCCTTCTTATGATGTGTAGGGAAAAGGGGCTGGCTAGAGAAAACCACTCTGACCCTGGAGCCCAGAATTAGGGAAGGATGGCTCAAATAAAGCCAGTGAAAGAAACACAGTTTAGTTCAGATCAGAGCCATCTCTGCCCCTGTCCAACTGACTTGTGAAATCAACCAATCCTAGGGCCCAGGACCAGAGAAAGAAACACAGCCTGTGTTTGGGACCTGGGCCAGAGACATGAACCAAAGAAATATGCCCTGACTCTGAAACTAGTCCCAAAATAACACTCTTGGCTTCTAGAATCAGAGTCAGTGAATGAAATGTGTCCTGGCCTTAGAGGTAGTGTCAAAAAGCCAAGAAAGGCCAGTGAAAGAAACACAGTTTGGCCCTGAAATCAGGGCCATTTCTGCCCCTTGCTCACAAAACTGGCCAATCCCTGGGCAGAAAATAAACTAACCAATCACAGTTGACTCTGCCCCCTAGACATCCTATATAAACCACCCTGCCAGGTAAATTGTGAGCTGTTCTCTCCACCCTGGTAAAGACAGCTACTCCCCTGGACTCCTTCACAAATAAACCTCTTTCACAAAAGAGTATTGGCTGAAGACCTTCATTGGTGAGCAGAAGAACCTTGCTGGGACGTCCCATAGTGGACTGAGCGAGAAAGAGCTGATAACACTACACCAGAGATTGTGGCTCTCCAGGAGAGGAGCAGGATTGCTGTGTCCTGCAGGGAGAGCATCCCCCATCACACTGCTGTTCCAGACCTGACTCTCCTGAGAAGTCAGGAAACCTTCCTTTCCAAGGTTGGGCTGTTTCTTTGCAGTCCCAGCCATCACAGCTGTGCTCAACAGCTCCAGGTGTCCGGGACACCTTCAGGGCAGAGCTCTTGTTCTGAGTAGCTCGAGGTGTCCGGGATACCTCGTCCATTAGGGCTGAACTGTCTCCTTGCAGTTTCAGCCATCAACTTCCTAACATTTTGGTGCTGAAACCCGGGACACCAAACCCAGAGTTTTTGCAGTTTACTTACATGATGGAGAGTTAGGTCTCTGTGTGATTGCATGATGCGTGGTTTGAAAATGAACAATTAGATGAGAGGATAATTATTTTAGATAGGGTTTACATAATATCAATTATAAATAGTATGTTTGATCATTTTTGTTTTATCATTAAAAAATGTTGGGCCGGGTGGTGGTGGCACACGCCTTTAATCCCAGCACTTGGGAGGCAGAGCCAGGCGGATCTCTGTGAGTTCAAGGCCAGCCTGGTCTACAAAGTGAGTTCAAGGAAAGACGCAAAACTACACAGAGAAACCCTGTCTCAAAAAACAAAAAACAAACAAACAAACAAAAAAAGTTGGTTAATATGAGTGCCAAGATAAAAGTTATAGGGACTGGAGAGATGGCTCAGTGGTTAAGAGCACTGGCTGCTCTTCTGGAGGTCCTGAGTTCAACATCAGCAACCACATGGTGACTCACAACCATCCATGATGAGATCTGGTGCCCTCTTTCGGGCATGCAGGCACATATGTAGACAAAACACTGTACATATAATAAATAATCTTCTTTTTAAAAAAAATAAAATTTTAGAAAAACTTATTAAAACAGATCATAAAGATATTCAGTCTCAGACAGGAATTTAAATGAGAACCAATATCAGCATTGCATTACAAGGAACAGACTAAGGTTTTCAAATAGTCAACCTTAATTTATCCAGTAACCTTACAGGATCTGCCCAATGATAGATATCCTCAAGGCTGTGTAAGAGCTGAATGGTCTCCTGTGTAAATGTTAGATTTGAGGTTCAAGAAAGTGTTAGTTTCATATGGCATGCATTCACCATTTGTGAAGCAGATGTTAAACCTGTGGTCAACTTGTAATAGAATTGTCCCTCAAGACTGGAGAGATTTGGGCTGGAGAGGTGGCTCAGAGTTTAAGAGCATTGGCTGTTCTTCCAGAGGTCCCGAGTTCAATCCCCAGCAACTACATGGTGGCTCACAACCATCTGTAATGAGATCTGGTGCCCTCTTCTGGCATATAGACAGAACACTGTATGTGTAATAAATAAGTAAATCTTAAAAAAAAAAAAAAAAAAAAGGACTGGAGAGATTTTGTTACAGCAGTTTTGGAGGCTGGTCCTCAATTACAATAGAGGACCTGGTGGAAAGATGAGAGAGACTAAGACCATTGAACAACAAAGTAGGACTAGAGGTGTGGAAATCTCTCAAAACCAACTTCTTAGAGAGGGAGATTATGCTAATGTAGAAAGGCAATCTTTATAAGATGACCACACCCTGGCTTAATACCAAGCAGCAGCCTTGAATGTTTGGGACAGAATTGAAGAAACAGGAAAGAAACCAAGTCATTTACTAAAGTTATACAAGGCCCAAAAGAAACTTTCACTGATTTCTTGGAAAGATTGCCTTCAGCAGTAAATAGAATGATACCAAATTCAGAAGCTAGACAAATAATTAAATCTCTGGCTTTTGAAAATGCTAATTCATAATGCAAAAGCGTAATTAGGCCATTAAAGGCAAGATCAACACCCTTGGAGGAATGGATCTGAGATACAATCAATATTGAATCTCATGACCATGATGCTTGGATAGAAAAGTGATTTCCAGAGGTTTGAAGAAAAATCAAAATGCCAAGTGTTTCAATTGTGGTAAACAAGGTCACCTAAAAAGGGACTGTAAACAAGACATTTCTAGAAACAATGTTTTTTCTCTAAGAGTAATCCCAACAGAAAGCCCCTCCCTTCTAGAGTGTGCAGAAGGTACTGCAAAGGCAGGCATTGGACTAATGTACATCAACAAGGGACAGACAAGGTGACCCTTTGCCATTGGGAAACTCCTGGAGGGGCCTCCCAAAGGCTCCCATGTCAAATGCAGTTCAGTTTCCTGTTATAGTAGATAACAAATGATACCGCTACCTCTCTCAGGACTTGACAATTAACCCAAATTTTCTTTTCAGGATCCCCTAAAGATGCCTTCACCCCCAGACAGCAGGAAGTAAATTTAAGAACACAACGCCCACATTCCCAAGAGGTGGTGTGTGTGTGTGTGGTTTTTGGTCGTTCAATGTGTTATCAATATTTGTCATTGTTTAGGGTGGTTGGTTACAAGTCGTTATTGGTATGGTCATGAAAAAAGCTGAACACAGGTTAGACTCAGAGTTCTTGTTTTAAAAAAGAAAAAAGGGGATATAGAAATGATAGGATAGGATAAAAAGATAGATTGTTGAATCTACTCTGAAAAGAAAAAGGGGGATATAAATATGATAGGATAAAAGGGTAGATTATTCAACCTACTTTAAAAAAGCAACTACTTGTTTCAAATATTTTACATTGATATGGGTCTTTGTATATTGATACAAATTGAGATTATTTTTTAGAACGAACTGTTCATATATTTCTAATCTTGTTCAAGGTATTATACTTATACATCTCATTTAACAATGTAATGCAAATTGCTAGTTCTTGACAGTTATTAGGGGTGGGGTGGGAGGAAGGAGGACGGGAATCTGGTTGATATGAAAAATGAATAGAAAATCTCTTAATAAAACTAAACAAAAATTAACTTAAAAAAGTTATTACCAACTATTTAGGATAATAAGGAAATGCATCGAACTTGTAATCATTTTAGGTATGTTGTCAAGGTCAAACAGATATATTTTAGATAGACAGGTCATCTTCAAACACACAGAGATCTACAGAATATGGCATTTAAGATGTTTTGATAACATAGGTTCTTTATGACAATGAGACATGTCTACTCTTGGCAGCACCAATTTACTTCAGAGATGATGGGCACTGAAGAAAACTCCACATGGAGTTTACTATCTTTGTGGCAAAAGTTAGCCACTGGACAAGAAAGTGCTCTTGCCTCGACTGCTGACAGTATGCTGTCCAAATGGGTCAAGCAGGACACAAAAGAAAGGACAACTGAACTTTGCCAAAACAAGGTAGGATAGTCCCTCAGATAATCCTGCTTCACAGGTAAGTCTGTCAGATATGCTAGGCCTATAGGATGAAAATTGGTGCTCCAAAGTTACAGAGGAACCTTGGGTGACTGTCCAGGCAGCCAACTCTTTCTGTCATTTCTCACATTTTTTTGGACGTCACTTGCTTGTACTTCCTGCTTACTCAGGTAATATTATTTCCTTCTCGGGTCTCTGATAGAGTTGAAGACTTTATAGTTATAGTTTTCCTTGTTACCAGATTCAGAAAAGACATTCACTAAGCTAGGCAGTGGTGGCACATACCTTTAATCCCAGCACATAGGAGGCAGAGACAGGTCAATCTCTGTGAGTTCAAGGCCAGCCTGATCGTACAAAGTGAGATCCAGGACAGGCTCCAAAACTACACAGAGAAACCCCATCTTGAAAAACCAAGAAAAAAAAAAAAGACATTCATTAAAGAAGTGTAAAGTATATAAGGTTGAGAGACATTAAAAGATAGTTTGGGTAATACAAATTGAATAGTGAATTAGGTGCAACCTCTTGTACTCACCAATATAGGATAGATATGGAGTATTTTCTCTGAATTTGTCAATTATTCATGGCCTAGACATTGTTATTGTATTTATTGTTTGTATATATTGTATATAGTTATTGTACTTATTGTTTGTTTCCACTTTCTCCATCTTTATGCCCGACACTCCAAAGCTACCTGTTCTTTTCTATACAAACATGAGGTTTTAGTGCAACAGATTTACATGCCATACATCTCTAAATCTGACTAGGGAGGGAGAAAAAAGGAGAAATTATTGCTGTAATAACAGACTGTGGGTTTGGCAAAGCTTGCTGCATGCTAAGTTACATATGCCTTTGCTATTGCTGAAAGTTAGATAGGATAGAATGACATTCCCAGAGCTTTTTTCTTGTGTGTTTGTGTATATATGTATGTGTGTTTGCCCCTTCCCCCTGTATATAGGGTCTCTCTACATAGCCCTAGCTGTCCTGAAACTCACTAGACAGGCTAGCCTTGAACTCAGAGAGCTCTGCCTGCCTTTGTCTTCTGCACGCTAGTATCAAAGGGTTGTGCCAGCATACCAGGTTGCAAGTACTATCTTCAGTTTCTAGCAAGTACATGGTTGTATGTTGTTTACATTTTTGTTCTATCGTTCTTTCTTGTAAACGGAATTATATATTTTAAATTTTAGATATAAATCTGTAGAGATGCCACCCAATTCTTATTGGAATCATCTTGCCTGAGGAAGGATTTAAAAACAAAGGAAGCAGCAGATGACATTGAGGCCACCCTTCTTTATAGTAAGTCCCAGGCCAGATAAGACTACATAGAGAGATCCTGTTTCAAACACACACATACCAATGCAGGAAGTTTTCAAGTATATCAATACATAAAAGTAGTGTCTTAGGTTTCCTATTGCTGTGAAGAGACACTATGACCACGGCAACTCTTACAAGGAAAACATTTAATTGGGGCTGCTCGCTTTCAGCTTCAGAGGTTCATTCCATTATCAACATGGTGGGGAGCGCAGGGTGGCATACAGACAGATATGATGCTGAGAGTCTTATATCTTACAGGCAATGGGAAGTCAACTAACACGCTGGGGTAAGCTTGAGCAAAAGAGACCTCAAAGCCGCCCCCTAATAGTGCCACTCTTTTGGGGAGCCAATTTCTTTCCAACCACAAGTGAGCTAGGGGACAGAAGGTGTCTCAATGGCTTAGGCCCCTTGTTCTTGTAGAGAACTTCAGTTTGGTTCTCAGCAGTTACAACTGACTGTATCTCAACTCCCGGGGGTGCAGACAATCCTCAGACACCTGCACACAGCTGGTACACATACTAACAGGCATACACACCTATACAGGAGTAAAAACATTTTAAAGAGGTTTTTAAAAGGAATAGAATTATTAAGAAAACAATCCCTCAAAATGACCCAAATTCCCTCTTTAACATTTTTAATTTTTTTTTTCATACAATATATTTGATCATGTTTTTCACCCTCCTTCAACTCCTCATAAATCCAACTCCGATCTCCCCATAAACCCCCTTTGAAGGGCTTGAATCTGACACCAGTGTTCCAGAGAATTGGTAATGTCACCAGTGCTGACACTCACCAGGGAGGAATTTTTAATGGTGGAGATTTAGTCGACTTAGAACTTTTGAGTGTTGGCCGCTATGGCAGGGTCAGAGGACTGGAAGTGTTTGGTTTCCTAAATAAGCCCTTAGAAAGATTGCCCTGCAGTTGAGTGGTCTGCCTGGGTGAGCTTCGGTGCAATGCAAGCATCAGCTACTAGCTCCATATCCACAAGACTCGCGCTACTTTACACACGTTGGATCTTTCCAAACTGGCTTTGAAGAATTACACCTTCTATCTTTCCTTTACTTCCCTTTCTGTATTTCAACGAGCTCAAACGCATTCCAAGCGGGCCTCAAAATTGGTTGCGTACCTAAAATGACCTTGACATTTTGATCCTCTTGCTACTGAATCCTCTTGCTACCTACTGAATGCTAGCATTACAAGCCTGCGCCATCACACTAGTCTTTGTGAGGTGCTGGTGAATGGAACCTCAAGGCTTCCTTCATACTAGACAAGCACTCCTAACCACTGAACTACTTCTCCAGCCTCAAGAATTAGTTTTCAACAGCGGTGGTGTGTATATTGCCCAAATAAGCGGATCCCAACGTAAAGTGCCAATTCAAAGGCATCTCCCGGCTCCTAGTTACGTGGTTTCTTTTCGGAGAAAAGCTCGGGCAGACCGGCTCCCGATGGAGAAAAGCATCTTCCAGCCCTTGGTCACTACACTGCCAGTCCTCAGGATCGTGGATGGTAGTCTAGCGCCTTCTTCCAGGGTTTAAGGGAGGCTGGAGTCCCAAACACCAAGGACCCAGGGTCGGAGACAGAGGACGCACCGAATGCGCGGGACACAACCAGGAAGCTCCCGGTCGCGCTCCGCCCCGCGCCGCCCGCCGTCCCCGAGCGCCCTCTCGCGCCCCCGCGCACCCGCCCGGGACCCACGTCGAGGGAGCGCGCGGGGGGCGGGGCCGGCGCGGGGGCGCGCGCGCGAGGCCGCGGGCAGGGGGGCGGGGCGGCAGAGCTCGGTGCCCGGCCTGGAGGACAGCGGTGACGGAGTCGGCGGTCGGCGGCGGCAACGCTGAGAGGCCGTGCGGGACGCGGGCGCCGGGTCGCCGGAGCTCAGAGGTAACGCGGGACGGACCTGGCACGCGAGAACTGGACGCGGGCCCCGGGCACGAGTGGCGGAGGCCTCCGGCCTGGCGCTGACGCCGCTGCTGCCCAGGCGCAGGGGGCGGGGCGCGGGGCCCGGGAGCCGGCGCCTTTTGTCCGCCCGCTGCGGCCGCTGCGCCCTCTCGCGTCGCGCCTGCTACCTGGCCCCTGCCCCTGCCGCGCAGGCCTCCGGGGCCCTGCGGCGCGCGCTCCCGCCCTTGTTTTGTTTGGATTTGGGGAGGAGGGGCGGCTCTTCCCTGGTCGTGCCCCCCCCCACCGCGTCCCAGCGCGCGTGCGCCGGCGTGTGCCGCGGCGCCCTATTGGCTGCGAACTCGCGCATGCTCTGAGGCCCGTGGCCGACTTCCGGCGCGCCCTCCCCTCCGCCTTCTCTCAACGGTCTTCAAGCCGGTTCGAAAGATGCCGGCGGTAGTGACTGGCTGCGGCGGGCCCGCCCCTCCGGGTTCTCCGCCCCCGCCGCGGCCGCGGCCGCCATTACGGAGCTCCCAGTGGTGAGTGTGCGGAGCTGGGGCCCCGCGGGGCGCTGCCGAGTCCCCGCAGATCGGAGCGTGGAGCGGTCACTGCTCCGAGCCACCGTTACCGCCCTGGGCAGCCCCGCGCCGGTCTCGGCCCCCGCTCCCCCGCTCTGCGCTTCCGCCACCGCCGCCGCAACTGTGTCACGCGGCCGCTCGCGCCTTTGTCTTCGCTGCTCCTCCCGGCGATGCTCATCCTCTGGGCGCTGTCGCTTTGCCGCTGCCGCCGCTGCCATGACGGCCTTGCGCTTCCGTGTTGCCGCGTGCCTACAATCCCTTCAGCCCCAGCGGCGCTCCCTAGGCCGACGCAGCTAGGATTGTCAGTGTCGGCCGTTTTTGTTGCCAGGCCCGAGTTGATGCAGACTTAGCCAGTGTGATGCCCCTGAAGCTAAACCCTCCCGCACGGCCTGAATCGCTTGCCACTTCTCCCGCCGTGTCTTACTGCTCTTCTCTGACTGTCCATTGCTTTGGAGAGCGAGTCTTTTATTATACCTGCGACCTTGTGCGCAAGCATCTTAGAGTGACTTAGTCGTGTTGCACTTGATCTTAGCCTAGAAGCGATTAGAAAAGCGTTTTTTTGTTTTTGTTTTTGTTTTTCTTAGCTCAGGCATAAAACGGTTACAGGCTTTTAAAGGCGCTCGTACCTCTGTTTCACCACACTTCGTTCAAAGCTTATTTCAAGTTTTGTTTCTGAGCTGGTCTCCCTATACGACTGTAGCCCCTGCTGCCCTGTGATCCTCCTGTTTCAGCCTCCTCTTTTCGAGTGCTTGGGGAGGGATAGGTGTGAACTGTTGTTACCTCAGAGTTCATCTTGAAGACTGGGGTTTTAAAAGGCCCTAATTTTCAAATTAACTTGGAAGATGGACGACTGGAAGTTGACTAGGAAGTTACTGAAGCCTGTGTCGATGCAAGCCTTTAACTCCAACGTGTGGAGTCCTGTATTATCAGCCTCTGTGCCCAGTCAAGATAGACATCATTACGTGCTGATTTATGAGATGGGAAAGTGGCCAGCCATTACGATGGATTATCTGAGTGTAGTGGGAAAACTCGGCCTGAGCTGTTGGAGGTATTTAGTGCTCTCTATTAGTGACATTAGAAAGTATGTGTTACTTGGAGTGTATAGTGACTTGTGAAATACTGGTGCCTTTTCTAAAAACACAAATTCTAAAGGATAGCAGTAGTTTGAGACACATGCTGCAGCCCCAGACATATTGCTCTTTCTAATGGAATAAACTACAACCATGGAATTGGGCTTTCTATTTCTGCAAGTCCTTTATCGCCTATAATAAAACAACTTAGGCATTTCCCTTGTCAAAAGTAAATCTCTGTTACTATTCTAACATTCAACTAAAAAGAACCCAAAAACTCGTGGCCACAGGAGAACTTTATAAGCCACAGGTGAAAATACATTTTGGTTTCCACACCATATGGACCCACGTTAAAAAAACATAATTTTCTTTATTTATTTAAGAATGAAAAAATGTTCTATCAGAATAAGTACTTATGTAATTAAAGTTCATACATTGAAAATGATATATAAAGAATTACTATTATTTATATTAACAAAGAATTTATACAAATATCTATTAAAATCATGAAATTAAATTGCAATTTAATGTAGGCACAACATATCAATGAACTGTGTATTTATATACATTTTCTGTGATCTTTGATAATTTGAAAGTAATTTTACTTGATTTTTAACAAAGATCTAAAATACTCTTAAAAATAAGCTGCACATTTGAAATAGTAAAAAAATAAATATGATCTTATATAAAAATGAAAAAAATAAACCAAAACACCCCATAATTTTCATTCTTTGGCAGATACTTTTTAAACTCCCATTCTGACCATGCTGTGTTTTTGGCACTCTGTTTGTATCCATGACTCAGTAAAAAAAATACCGGTCCCATTTTCAGAGTAGCATGCAGCTGTACTACCAGCCTTGGGAAGGTGGATTAGGAACTCAGAGGCATCCTCTGCTACATAGCAAGCTTGAAGCCAACCTGGGCTACAGGAACCTTCCCTCCCCAAGAAAATCCCTATTAGGGAGCTAATTAAGCTATCTGAAAGGTCTCATCAGAGTACTGTAACAAAAAGTTCAGTTACAAGGTACACTGATAATGTTAATTAAAGCAGTCTTGGCTAACCATCCATGTGGCTCTGTTAGCTGTTAATGAAAAGTGAATTTAAGCAGGGCATAGTGGCACATACCTTTAAATCCCAGTACTTAGGAGGCAAAGGCAGGCAGATATCTGTGAGCTTGAGGCCAGCCTGGTCTATAGAGTGAGTTCCAGAACAGCCAGGGCTACACAGAGAAAACCTGTCTCAAAAATAAACAAAAAGTGAATTTAACAACTTACTAACCTATTACAGAAGAACAAAAAATACTATGGGTTAGCATTCTGTGGCCCTTAGTAAAGATATTAAGAGCTGAGGCAGATTGTTTTTAAATATTTCCCCCAAATAGGTGTTTTTGGTTTTTTCAAGACAGGGTTTCTCTTTGTAGCTTTGGAGCCTATCCTGGAACTCCCTCTGTAGACCAGACTGGACTAAAGGCATGTACCACCACCGCCTGGTTATTTAACTTTATTTTATGTGTGTTGATGTGAAGGTGTCAGATCCCCTGGAGCTGGACAGTTGTGAACTGCCATGTGGGTTCTGGGAATTGAACTCAGGTCCTCTAGAAGAACAGTCAGTGTTCTTAACTACTGAGCCATCTCTCCAGCCCCTAACTTTAGGTGTTTTATGACTTTTTTTTTTTTTTTATTACATGCATTTATTTGGGTTGTTGAGTGGGGGGAACATGTACTCGACACTGTGCCTGTGCTGAGGTCAGAGACAACCTTCAGTAGTAGGTTCTCTTAACTCAACCATGTGGATGGATGATACTGTGTGTGCTTGGGAGCTGTGTGTGTGTGTGTGTGTGTGTGTGTGTGTGTGTGTGTGTGTGTGTTTTCCTGTATAGCATGTTCACCCACCTAGTGATGTTGTACATTAGAAAGAATTCATCAGCACTGTCACTTTACAAAGGATCATGTGATCATAATGTTTTATCATGTTTGCTTGGGAAAATACTGCCTTAGTTTTAATTTCCATGAAAAACACATTGCTACATAAATACTACTTGTTTGCATTGAAATCCCCATGGAAACAACCTAAGTAATGTTCTGAGCCATCTTGGCCTTTTATATGTATTTTTTTAAGGGGGCTTGGGGGATGGAGTTTGAGGCAGGTTTTCTCTGTGCAGTCCTGGCTGTCTTAGCTGTCCTGGAGTTCACTGTGTAGGCTATGCTGGTCTCAAACTCAAAGATCTCTTTGCCTCTGCTCCTTTACCCCCTAATGCAGTATTAAATGAACGCACCACCATATCCAGCATGCTTTGGGCTGTTAGGAATTTTAAATATTTGTAAATGTAATTCACTGTTGTCAATAAGATATTTCTATGTTTGGGGAGTGGGCAGATTGAGGTAGGACGCAGGGTGCTCCGGATCATCCTGTCTCAGCCTCCCGTAGTGCTGGTGTCATAGTTGAGTGCATTGTCTTAGCTTGCATTCTTTCAGCTCTCTTTGCAACTGCTAGAGAAGTGTGGAACTGCCACCTGTGTTTGCAGAAGATTTGTCTCTAACTGAAAGCACTCTGTTTAATGTTTTAAAATTTTACCCTAGTTTGTTGTGGCCTGGGATTATTACATAACAGGATAAAAGGTCTTAGATTTCTAAAAAGTTAGAGATTAAAGAAGAAATTAATTATTCTCCATCATTGTTAGTTGCTCATTAGCATGGATTCTTAAACACTTAAATAACCATTTTCCTCTACTAAGGAATTTTTATTATAGAATATCAGGGTCCTAGATTAGAGTTGTGTGCATGTGTGGAGGTCAGAGGTCACAGACAGGAGTCTTCCTCAGTTGCTTTCCATCTTATAATTTGAGATAGGGTCTCTCACACTGAACCAGGACTTCACATTTCAGTTTCACTGGTTGGGTGTTGAGCTTTGGGGATCTGCCTGTCTGTACTCCGAGTGCTGGGGTTACAGATGGGTACCAACATGCAGCTTTTACATGGGTGGTGGAGATCTAATTCAGATCCTCATGCTTTCATAACACTTTACCCACCGAACCATTCCCCCATTAGTGGTTTCTTTGTTTTTGTTTGTTTCCTTTTTAAGGGCACAGGAGTGTTACGATCAGGTAAATTTGGGTGAGTGCATGAGATTTTTTTGTGATTTTGTTTGTTTGCTTATTTGTTCACTTGTTACGAAAAGCTCACGGTGGCCTAGAATTCAGAATTCAGGATGTATCCCCTCCTGCCTCAGCCTCCTGAGTTCTAGGATTGCAGGCATGTGCCACCATGCCTGACTTTCTCTGTGGCTGTTTGATTATGCTTTTTTTCCTTACATGTGCATTTGCTTATGTTACACTAGGACAAGATAACATCTGTTGTCTAGGTGGTGATCTCAACTCACCTCCTTGGCTCTGGAGGGTCTTCAGTGTCAGTGCTCAGTGGTAATTTTACCCTTCAGTTTTCCCTTTAACGAGGGGAAAATTTTTACTCTAATGGAGATAGAGATAAAGATTACAGTTAATTTTCTTGACCCCATGAGAATGATGATAACAAAAGTCATCTTTACTAAACTGCTCCTTGGCTAGACCTGCACTTAGTCTCCTTCCTGAGTTCCAGATAGATGGCAAGAGGGGTTGGAGTCAGGTTCCTTAGCCCACCCTTGTCCTTGCTGCCTTTGTTCCTGTGGAAATTGCAAAGCTGCTGTGGCTTACGCATTCATCTTAGTCATTGCTTTACATTGTTAATATGTTAATAATGTTGTCTTTTTTAGTAATAATTAAGTCATCTAACGTAAAGTTTTAGTTGTATTTATTCCCTTTGGAATATTGAATTGAGACGTTTTAGTTTAGTTTGTTTCTGTTGATCTTCACACCAAGTCTTTTCTGTGCTTTAGGTTGACTCTCCACACTGAAGCCATTAGGAAAAACCCTTGTGATTAACAGCAGAGGCTTCAGAGTGTCACCAGTGTTCAGGCCTAGAAATTATTTTAAATGGCGACTGATATGTCTCAAGGTGAACTCGTCCATCCTAAGGCACTCCCACTTATAGTAGGAGCTCAGCTGATCCACGCGGACAAGTTAGGTGAGGTAGGGGCTGATGCATTCTTGAAGCTCACTCTTGGATCAATCCCTGACTTCAGGCTCTGCTGGGTTCTTCATAGATACAAAGTTCTGTTCATCTTCCCTTTCCCCTCAAATTCTTTATAAAACTTTCAACCTTCTAAATTGATTCCAGATTACCTATAACTTTCCATTTGAAGTTCTGTCTAAAATAAAATAATTTGAATATTTTAAAAATCATCTTTCACTTAAAAAAAATTAACTCATTAATAGTAATTTGCATCAGATCCTAGAGTTGACTTGAAGAATTCTACTACATCTTTAACACCCAGTTAGGTCCCTTGAGAGAGACAGAAGAGAACTCTATCCTGTGTGATTATGGGCATCTGTTTTCTTAGAAGGCAGAGGATAGCACCATGCCGATACGACGAGCTGTGAATTCTACCCGGGAAACTCCACCCAAAAGCAAGCTTGCTGAAGGGGAGGAAGAAAAGCCAGGTAAAGTAAAGTAAATTTAAAAAGACAGAACACTCCAATTTGAAGTATTCCATAAATCTTTTAAACTTAATTATTCTCGTGTTCATAATGCAGTGTTAAAGAGTATTTGAAGAGAGAAGTAGTAGATATTGGTATGTCCTGCTGGGCCATGTGGGTAAAGAGTGCATTTTCTATTTGAAGGCCTTTGGAAAGTAAAATATAATGTTCTTGGAGTTAAAAACAAAAATGAGGAGCAATTGGTGTGACATTTTAGACATAGTAATGCCCTGGGAGAGATGGCTCTGGAATTGAGGAAGGCCTGGGCTTTCAGGATAGGCAGTGGAATTGTCGGGAGGCCATCGGGGAACGTGAGTGTGACTTGTGTTAGCGGAGAAGAGATGAGCCAGTCAGGATGAGCCAGTCAGGTAGGAGTACAAAGAGTGGAGGGCAGACAACTAGGCCCATCAGCCTGGAGGAATGGTGTTCCTTCATGCTGTTGCTAGCCTCCTCTTCTGGTGCCCTGTTAGTCTTTTTCATGTCACCTTTTTGCTTTCCTTCTTTATCCCTCTCCTTTTTTTCTTCCATATCTTGGGTTTGCCAAAATGAGCATACCATTCTCTCTCTGTCTGGGCTTTTTTTTTGAACCTGGATTTTGTCTCAAAATCTTTAAGTGTTGTGCCCCATTTGGGCATCCATGCCTAAGGTAATAAGGAATGAGAGTCAGAATTTAAAAAGCCATGTGGGCAGGTGAGTTGATTACCACTGCATCTCTGGTGAGTCAGGGTACAGGCTGTGTGGTAGAATGATGTGTGGTACTGTGAAGACCAAAAGGTTGTTTCGAATTTGAGAGCAGTCAGGTCTATACAGCATGACACTGCCCCAAAAACAAACCCTTACATTCTTGGCTCACTCATAAGAAGTAGCTGATCCAGGTTCCATTATGAATTTTCAGAAATTATGTCCAGTTTTTAGGTTCTACTTCTTTTAAAATATTTTTTTCTGTTTTGAGATAGAGTTTGCGCTTGACACAGCAATCCCAGGAACTTGCTGTGTAGACAAGTGTGACCTTGAAACTCCTATCCTCACCTCTGCCTAGTTCATGCAGTGGTGGGTATTTCTCACATAGTGATCTGGGTGAACACTTGAACAAGTAACTCAAATGACTTAACAGGACGCCAGGCCAGGGGCCTGTAACAGTGACACTCCTCCTCCACAGCTGTGATTGACTTTGAAATGCGTCTGTTAATTTGAACAGTTAGCAGGTCTGTTAAGTAACATGCCTTTGACTTTTATTGACTACTGGGTGGGTGGGGGTTTGTGTTTTAGAACCAGATGGAAGTTCAGAGGAATCTATCTCTACTGTGGAAGAACAAGAGAATGAAACGCCACCTGCTACATCTAGTGAGGCGGAGCAGCCCAAGGGGGAACCTGAGACTGAAGAGAAGGAAGAGAACAAGTCTCCTGAGGAAACCAAAAAGGAGTAAGGGCCCTGCTTTCTTGCTCTTTATACTTGAATGCTGTGTGGAGACTGCAGTCAGGTTGTGAGTGTACAGAACAAGCCGTTTGTGCAGGGCATGTACTATTTGGGTTTGCTTTTTAAAATTACTGTTTGAACAGGTTTTACTATGCACTTTTATGCCTTTTAGAGTTTGTAGTGGTTAGTTAGCATGGTAAACATTTCCTGTTTGCTTTGGAGTATGTCTTTGTGCATTAAAGGAACATTTGATATTTTTAAGTTTTGATAGACTCTCAGTAAGAAATGATAAGTAACTACAAAAACCTGACGTGAAAGACACCTCACCACTTGTTCCTACCTCTGTGCCAGCAGTGGACTGTTCGTGTGTGCTTGTTAGAGTACTCAGTCACGTCACATCAAGAGCAGAATAAGCCCTGTATCTGGTGACTGAGCTCTGGAAGTAACATTTGCAGTTGATTTATATCTGTGTACAGTAGTGGCAGTTGTTTAAGTTGTTTTTTTTATTCTTGGTTGAGGAGGGACAGACACATTGTGAGCAAGTCTTACTATGTAGCCCTGGCTAACTTAGAACTCACTATCTAAACTATGCTGGCTTCAAACTTGCAATGATGAGCCTCATGCCTCTACATCTCAAGTGCTGAGTTACAGGTATTTGCCACCATATACCTGGCTTCTTTCTAAAAGAAAAAGGTTTGCGAGCAATTGAGGAAGATAGCCTGCACTGACCTTTACCTCAGGAAATCTCTTATTCCCATTTTTTTGTTTGTTTTGTTTTTGTTTTTCCTTTGGTTTGACTTTTGTTTTTCAAGACAGGCTTTCTCTGTGTAACACTCCTGGCTATGCTGGAACTCACTAAGTGAAACAGGCTGTCCTCGACCTCACAGAGATCAGCTTTCCTCTGCTTCCCAAGTACTGGGAGTAAAGGCATGCACCACCAACCCCTAGCTAAGAAGTGATTTTATCCCTATTCTTGTTTTTTTCAAGACAGGGTTTCTCTGTAGCTTTGCGCCTTTCCTAGAACTCACTCTGAGCCCAGGCTGGCCTTGAACTCACAGAGATCGGCCTGCCTCTGCCTTTCAAATGCTGGGATTAAAGGCATGTGCCACCATTGTCAGGCTTCAAATTTTTTTTTATTCTTTATTTTACTTTTTTATTCTTGAAGGTAGTTGATGTTGTTTTACTGTTTAGAGGACTGAAACATCACATGCTAAAATCATATACGTAGGCCCTTAAGATCTTTTTCCATATCCCATTGCATCTGTTGTAGTGATTACTAATTTTTTTTTTTTTTTGAGCTGAGGATTGAACCCAGGGCCTTGTGCTTGCTAGGCAAGTGCTCTACCACTGAGCTAAATCCCCAACACCGTGATTACTAATTTTTATTATTTTATTTTTAGTATATGTGCTGCCAAAGTGAGCACTATTATTTTATTTTTACCATTATATATGTTTTTTATGTGTATGGGTGTTTTGCTTGCCTGTTTGTGCATGTGCATGTGCATGTCTGGTGTTATGGAAGCTAGAAGACAGTGTTGGATCTCTTGGAAATGGAATTACAGGTGACTGTGAGTCACTTTATAGGGACTAAAATCAAACCCAGGTCCTCTGGAAGAGCAGCCAGTGCTCTTCTCATTGAACTGTCTCTTCAGCTAGAATTTTCACTTCATTTTTAGTGACAGTTAATGTGATTGCTCTTGCCTGTTCCTAAGAGAAATACCTTTCTAGCTATACCTAAGATAAGAGGAACCTCTTGATTCATTTATAGTACCAGGAAGTTTTTAATGTTATAGTTTGTAGATTTTTGCTTGTTTTATATATCATCTCAGTGTAAATAAATTAAAACTTTCCCCCCAAGACAAGATGTCATTTTGTAGCTGCAGCTATCCTGGAACTTGCTAGTTTAGTCTTGAACCTAGAGTCACTGTGATTCCTGAGTGCTGGGATTACAGCCCTTACCCCTGGCTCTCCCTCTGTGGCCTTTTTTTTTTCTTTCTGATTGCTCTTTGATGTTAGAGAGCCATTGGTTCTAGGACCCCTACAGTACCAAGATCTGTAGATACTCAAGTCCTTCCTATAAGTTGGTCTAGTGTTACTTGTAACTTAGGTATATCCTCCTGTATAGTCTAATACCTAATACACTGTGGGTACTTTGTATACAGTTGCTGTGCTGTGTGACTTCGTTACTAGTAGTGAGTAGGAAAGAAAGTTGTGTGTTCAGCATAGATGCTGTTGTCCCTTAAAGTATATATATAGTCTTTGGGTGCAGAATGCAACTGTGTGAGATCTGTGAATACAGAATGTTGACTGTCTCTGAAGAGTTCATCTTGCATAATGAAAACTCTTTGTTTTTAAGTGAGAAAGAGCAGTCTAAAGAAAAAGAGAAGAAAGTGAAAAAAACGATACCTTCCTGGGCTACTCTTTCCGCCAGCCAGCTAGCCAGAGCCCAGAGACAAACACCGATGGCTTCCTCCCCACGGCCCAAGATGGATGCAATCTTAACTGAGGCCATTAAGGCAAGTTGTTATTTCAAGCAATCAACTCAGGTTTACTCTCTTCATCTTTCCTTATTTGAAAACAGCTTATTTTGTGTGAACATCAGAAATCCTGCTTTGCTTCCTAAAGGATATTCATCATAGGAGGCACATGTTTTTCTACTGTAATTATATTTGATGAGCACTTTTTTTTTTTTTTTCTTCAAGACAGGGCTTCTCTGCCCTGCCTGTTCTGGAACTTGCCCTGTAGATCAGGCTGGTCTTAAACTCATAGATCTGCCTGCCTCAATTTCAGAGTGGGGTGGGTTGTTAAAAGTGTGTCCCACCATTTCCTGAAAGCACATTTGTTTTTTAAAACTTATGTTAAGGGGCTGGAGAGATTCAGTGGTTAAGAGCACTTGCTGTTCTTACAGATGGCCTGGGTTCTATTCCCAGCACCCACATTGACTGGCTCATGACTATCTGTAATTCCAGTTCCCTTTGTGGGCACCTGTACACACTTCACAGACATGTGCATCATTAGAAAACATGCAGAATTTCTATTAAAAATTATTTCCTAGTTTTGTTTGTACAGCTGAGCATCTGATATATAGCAATTTTCTTTCTTTTCTTTTTGGTTTATCGAGACAGGGTTTCTCTGTGGATCAGCTCTGGCTGTCCTGGAACTTGCTCTGTAGATCAGACTGGCTTCAAACTCAGAGAGATCCACCTGCCTCTGCCTCTGCCTCCTGAGTGCTGGGACTAAAGGCGTGCTCCACCACTGCCCGGTGTATATAGCACTTTTCATACCTAAAATAAGAACTTTCTAATCCTACTGCTTTGTTTCTTCACTAACCCTTTCAAAATATTGCAAAAAGGAGCCTTCTTACATAGCCTTATGACTTCAGTGTTTTCATTGGCTTTCATTAGCATATGTGACTCTCAGATATTGTTAGGGGGTCAGGGTGGATTTCCTGATGGAGCACAAGCTGATTGGCCTGGAACTCCCTGTTGTATAGTCAAGGATGACTTTGAATTTGGGGTTCTTCTGCAAGATTATAGGTTTTTGCTGCCATGACAAGCACCAAATGAAAGTCTAACCTTACACTGCCTTTATTATGTAACTCTTCTCCATATCCCCCTGCTGGGGATCATACATCAAGTCTTATGCAAGTTAAGCCTACATTCCCCCCCCACACACACACACCTTGTATTTAAAAGAAGAAACTTTATTTCTTTTTTTTATTTCTGTGGAGCTTATTATCTTCGTATATGTTCAGGAGCCCTTGGAGGCCTGAAGAAGGCATTGGACACCCTGGAATTGGAGTTACAGGCAGTTGTAAGCTACTGTGTTTGTGCTGGGAACCAAGTCCAGGTCCTGTCCAAGAGCATAGTGAGCTAGCATTCCAGCCCCAAGATCTCTCTCCTTTACATAGCCTCTCTTGAAGAATCTCATGCAGCCAAGACTACATAGAGAGATCCTATCTTAAAAAAAAAAAAAGAAGAAGAAGAAGCAGGTGGTGGCTTTACATCTTCAGGCAGAAGAACAATAGATGCATGTATTTGCTCAGTTGCCTTTCTAGTTATACAGCCCAGGAAGTCCCTGCCCAGGGAATAGCCCCACTTAGAATTTAGATGGTTTGGGGTTGACTATTTTTGTTTTGTGGGTTTTTTATTGTTGTTTTTCTGAGACAGGGTTTCTCTGTGTAGCCCTGGCTGTCCTGGCACTTGCTCTGTAGACCAGCCTGACCTTGAGTTCAGAGATCCACCTGCCTTTGCCTTCAAAGTGCTGGGATTAAAGGTGGACACCACCACCACCCAGCTTTTTGTTTTGGTTTTTAAAGATGGTCTCACTCTGTATCCTAGACTGGCCTTGAACTTGCAGCAATGCACTGTAGTTGGAGAGCTTCTTTCCAGGTTCCACCAAGCCCCTGCGGTCCCACAACCCATGTATAAAATAATCATACAGACACTTATATTATTTAAACTGCTTGGCCATTAGCTCAGGCCTACCATTGTCTAGCTCTTACTCTTATATTTAGCCCATTTCTGTTAGTCTATACTTTGCCACATGGCTTGTGGCTTACCGGTGTCTTTACATGTTGCTTCTCATGGCAGCGGCTGGTAGTGTCTCTCTCTTCCCCAGCCTTCTACCTCCCACAATTCTCTTCTCTGCTTGTCCCACCTATATTTCCTGCCTGGCTACTGGCCAATCAGCATTTTATTTATACAGAGTGATATCCACAGCAATGCACCCACCTCTGCCTTGTAGAGGTGAGATTACAGGTGTGAGCCACCATAACCAGCAGTTCCTGTGGTTTTGAAAAAATTAAAATTTGTGCAGACATACTAGTTAGTGTTGTTTGTTTCTCCATGGCCTTTACATGCTTCAGTTGAGCTAGCTGAGGCACTATTCATTCTTCCCTACCACTTTGCCATTTAGTTCATTTCTAAAAGAACTTATTTTGAAAATGATTCCGTCTCTAATAACAAATAACTAGTTTAATACGTATGATTTGAAAATCTTGTAGGCATGCTTCCAGAAGAGTGGTGCCTCTGTGGTTGCTATTCGAAAGTACATCATCCATAAGTACCCTTCTCTGGATCTGGAGAGAAGGGGCTATCTCCTTAAGCAAGCACTGAAAAGAGAGTTGAACAGAGGAGTCATCAAACAGGTATTGCACCATTGTAGAAAATGAGATTACGTCATATATCAGCAAGTTAGGTATATTTTTTTCTTTTAAAAGTGAGTACATGACTGAAATAATTCAGCCGGACCTAGTCTTATTATGTGAGGATAGGCCTCAACACTGATGGCAGTTGCCTTTGTAGGTCACTCTTAATAGAGCAATACAATGGTGTGATTTTTCTCTGTCTGTTGTGCTGTTGGTTGGGTCTAACTATTAATGCCTGAGGGCAAAGAGCATCAGCTAAAGCCTGACTAGACTGACCCTGATTTCAGGCATAATCTGTGTTGCTTTGCTTAGTTCTTCAAAGGATTGCTTAGATTTGGAACAGTTTAGGGTGGGCATTGCAGCTCCAGCTAGAACACTTCCTGAGCACGCATAAGGTCCTGATTACCCTGTCCTGGGATAAAATCATGACAGCCTTAAGATGAAAATGGAGTTTATCTCATCAAATACTCTTCAGAAGTCCACAGTGATAAGAATAACCACTAAGATTCCATGATAGCAAAAAGACCTAGTCTATCACATTCCAAGAGCTCCTGGGGTTCTTTGATACCTTTCTACAGATTGTGATGGGGTTAGGTTCTGTGATAGACAGTTAAACTCTGCCTAGGAACCCTCAGTGAGTTGTTAATTTAGTACATATATGTTGAGTGCATTCTTTGTGGTGGATGCTTTGGGGTTCATCAGTGAATAATAAAGTGATTCCTATTGTGTGGTAATTACCTGTTTATATGATTAACAGATTTTATTTTTGTGAAATGTTTGATCATCAGATAAGCCTGAGTTACTGGGTTGTCCAGGGTTGACTGGCTGGTGTAGTGTCCTATCTCTTCAACTCCATTGTTCTTTCCTCTTCAGAGTTAAGCAGCATTATGCCTCCTGCTTATAACCCTCTAGTGTGAAGTTACTAACTCGATCCTGGAGCAACTTAGATCTCATGTATTTTAGGTAAAAGGAAAAGGTGCATCTGGCAGTTTTGTTGTGGTCCAGAAATCAAGGAAAACACCCCAGAAATCCAGAAACAGAAAGGTAAGTTTCCAGCACTTTTTGCATGCTGAAGTTACTATTCCTGCTACTGAAGACAGCAGCAGTAATTGAGTGCCTGTGTGAGTAGCACTGTTTGAAGTGCAGCCTTTCCACTGAGGGCCGAAGACATTGTAAGGAATTTCCCCAGATAAATGCGAAGAGCAGCCAGATTGCAAAGCTTAGTACTTCAGCCTTGTTAAGCCTATGGTCTTCAGTGCCTTATATTGAATTATGGGCAGCTGTATGAATTACACTACTTTTTGTGAAATATATTTTAATCTAGAAGAGATATATAAGTATATTTCTGCCCCACCAGGACCTAAAACTATATTCAGATTCCTTTTGTTTTCTCATCTCTGTAAGTACTAACACCCAAAACAGTTCCACTGATAAACAAATAATGTCTAAAAAAAATTTTTGTTTTTTGTTTTTGAGACAAGGTTTCTCTGTGTAACAGCCCTGGCTGTCCTAGAACTTGCTCTGTAGATCAGGCTGGCCTCGAACTCACAGAGATCTGCCTGCCTGTACCTCCCAAGTGCTGAGATTAAAGGTGTGAACCACCACCACCTGGCATAGCTAAACATTTTTAAGTGAAATAGTATTTGTATCATTGATTAGAATCCTGATAGTCTATATCATTTTTACAACTCTGAAAGGTTTCTTTTGTTTTGTTTTGTTGTTGTTGTTGTTGTTATTGTTGTTTTTGTTTTTATTTTTCAAGGCAGGGTTTCTCTGTGTAAGAGCTCTGGCTGTCCTGGAACTTGCTTTGTAGACCAGGCTGGCCTCAAACTCACAGAGATCCAACAGCCTCTGCCTCCCAAGTGTTGAGATTAAAGATATGCACCACCACCACTTGGCACAACTCTGAAAGTTTTATACCTTTTTAAATTTAATTTAATTTTAATTTTATTTTTGAAACAGGGTCTTTCTACATATCCCTACCTGTCCTGGAATTCACTATGTAAACCAGGCTGGCCTCAAACTCACAGAGATCTTCCTGCTTTGAGAATGCTAGACTAAGGCATGCAGCACAAGCTATAGCTTCATACTGTTTTTTGGTGTTTTTTTTTTGTTGTTGTTGTTTTTTGTTTTTTTGTTTTTTGTTTTGTTTTTTTTTTTTTCTTCTTCAGGACAGGGTTTCTCTATGGAGCTTTTGGAGCCTGTCCAGAAACTCACTCTGTAGACCAGGCTGGCCTCGAACTCACAGAGGTCCTCCTGCCTCTGCCTCCTGAGTGCTGGTATTAAAGGTGTGTGCTATCACCACCCGGCTTTCATACCATTTTCAAAATAGATTTTATAGCAGTTGAAAATGAGCCTTGGTGGTATGCTTCCTGGTGCTGCACTTGATTCTTTGTTACTGGAAATGAAGAGTGGAAGTCAACCTTAAATAACTCGATTCTTCCTTTTGATTTCTGTGTGTATTTTTTATTCTTTGAATCTGAAATTATCTGACAGTTGCTACAATCTGTACCTTATGCTCTGATTTATTTGAATATGGGAGAAAGTATACTTTTCTACTTGGCAGTTGATTTAACAGTGATGGCAGAAAGCCCTGGAGTTGTAGGTAACGTGGGCTGACACTGTCTGTTGTGTAAGGGTTAACTTTTGATGCTGTGTTGCAGAAGGGCTCAGCAGTGGATCCAGAACCACAAGTCAAACTGGAAGATATTCTCCCATTGGCCTTTACTCGACTTTGTGAACCTAAAGAAGCATCCTACAGTCTCATCAGGAAATACGTGTCTCAGTATTACCCTAAGCTTAGAGTGGACATCAGGTACTAACCATGCCCTGAACTCTAAAGCAGGGCATGCTGTTCTTGAGAAAGGACATAGATGAAATATTAAGAAGGGTTTCTTCTGGGGAAAATAGAAATAAAACTTCCTGTATGGTTTATTTTTTGTCTCCTAATTCCCATGTTTTCTTTTTTATGTCATGTGTAAGGGCGTTTGTTGCTGTTCTTCTTTGGTTTGTTTGTTTTTTAAACCCAAACTACATTCTCTCATCATCCTACTTGAGTCTAGGTGTCCCTCAATCAGTACCTGTGGAGGGTTTGGTTCCAGTAACCTCCTTGATGTCAGAGTCCTACAAATGTTCAAGCACATGCTTTACATAGTCCTGTCTGTGAGTGATACAGTATGCATCTTCATGTATAATTTCTGTTGTTTGTTTGTTTGTTTGTTTTGGTTTTTCGAGACAGGGTTTCTCTGTGTAGTTTTGGTGCCTGTCCTAGAACTCACTTGGTAGCCCAGGCTGGCCTCGAACTCACAGAGATCCTCCTGGCTCTGCCTCCTGAGTGCTGGGATTACAGGCGTGCGCCACCACTGCCCGACTGGAGCTCACTGTGTAGCCTAGACTGTGGTCAAACTCATAGTCTTTGTGCTTTTGCCTTAGTAATAGAATTATGCCTGGCTTTTGTGTGTTTACTTTGCAGTACTGAAAATTGAAGCTAGAGCCTGGTGTATGCTAGACAAGCCTCTACAACTGTATCCTGGCCTTTTTTATTTTGAGACATTGTTGCATTTATTTGCCTAGATATACTTGTGATTCTCCTGCCTCAGCCTACTAAGCATTATAGGCCTGCACCATTGGTCTTGCCCTCCTGTATACTTTAAATCTTCTTTAGAACACTTAAAATACCTAGTATAATTGTTATATAAATAGGTTTTATAATATATAAAATAATGGTAAGGGAAAAGTGTGTGTATTCAGTGTAGGTATAGCTTCCCTGCCTGAATGTGATCCAGTTGCTCTGGCAGAAAGTGTGATTACATAGTCATCTGTAACTTTTTCTTTTGTTGTTTATTTTGTTGTTGGTTTTTAAGACAGAGAGTGTCTTTGTGTAGTCTTGGCTGTCCTAGAACTAGCTCTGTAGACTAGGCTGGCCTTGAACTCAGCAGTTCTGCCTCTCTAGCACTGGGCGTGTGCCCCTACTGTCTGGCTATTATTGTGGTTTTGTTTTGTTTTGAGATAGAGTTTCATGTAGCCCAGGCTGGTCACAAACTTACTGTATAATAGAAGATGGCCTTGAGTTGCTAATCCCCTTGCTTCCTCCTCCAAAGTGACGGACTCAGTGTGTACTACCACACTCACATCTGTGCATGTGCATTTGGAATATATATGGGGGCCTGTGTTTGTGTGTCCAGATGCATCCACACACATTAGCGATCTGAGGTTGATGGTGAGTGTCTGTCTTGATTGTCCCACTGAACTCTCTGGCTAGTCTGGCTAACCAGCTTGAGCCAAGAGTTTGTTTCTGCCTCCTCTAAGCTGGGAATACTGATGGACCACCACATCCACTGGGCTTTTACATGGTGTCTGTTTATCTGAGCTTGAATGCTTATACTTATGTGGCAAGCATTTTACTAGTCTTAGTTTCTTTACTATTGCTATGACAACACACCATGACCTAGGCAACTTACAAAAGAAAGTGTTGAATTGGGCTTCTTACAAGTTCAGGTGATTAGAGTCCATGATCGCACAACAAAGGCACCAGTCCTTTGAAACCTCAAAGTCCACCCCTGTGACACACCTCCCTTAACAAGGCTACCCCCTCTAATCCTTTAGACAGTTCCAGCAACTGGAAACCAAGTGTTCAAACATAGGAGCCCATGGGAGCCAGTCCCATTCAAACCACCACACCCACAGAGCCGTCTTCCCAGTCCTTGTAAGTCTTTCCATGTTGGGCTAGAAGAGAGATGGCTCCGTGGTTAGGACCACTGACTATTATTCCAGAGAACCCAGGTTTGATTCCCTGTACCCATCTGGTAGCTCACAGCCGTCCAGTTCCAGGGGACTTGATGCCTCCTCAGATACCAGGCATTCATGTAGTGCAGATATACATATATGCAGGCAGAATACCCATAAACATAAAAATAAATACTAAAAAAACTTGGCCTTACAGTGGTACACCTTTAATCCCAGTACTCAGCAGGCAGAAGCAGGCAGATCTCTTAAGTTTGAGGCCAGCCTGTTCTACAGAGTGAGTTCCAGTAGCCAGGGGTTGCACAGGGAAACCCTGTCTTAAAAAAACAAAAACAAAAAACCAACTTTTATATCAGCTTCACATACTCATTTTCTATTTGCTGTAATTGTTGGGAGCAGATGAAAACTTGGGCTTTATTTAATAGTAAGTAAAGGCCTCAGAGATGCCTCAGTGAATAAAGGTGCCCGCTGTCAAGCCAGATGCCCTTAGTATGGTCCCCAGGACCCACATGGTAGAGAGAGAGGGAGAACTGCTTCTGGGTGATTGTCATCTGATTTACACACGTGTGCCCACAAAAATAAATGTAATAAAAACTTTTAAAAGGGAGAGGGCTTAATAAATATACAGAAATAGCTTATCTTTACCATTTAAACAAAAATTCTGAGTGTGTTATTTTGTGTGTGTGAGTGTTTATGTGTTTGAGACAGGGTCGTATGCAGACCAAGCTGGCCTTGAATTCACGGCATCTACCTGCCTTTGTCTCTTCCTCCTGAAAGCTGGGATTAAAGGCATGTACCACATCTGGCTTTCAGAAAGTTTAGAACAATCACTTAGGTTGTCATAATTGTAGACCAGCCTGGCCTCGAACTCACAGAGATCCACTTGCTTCTGACCCCCAAGTTCTGGGATTAAAGGTGTGCACCACCACTGCTCAGTTTCTATTACTTTTTTTTTTCTCGAGACAGGATTTCTCTTTGTAGTTTTGGTGTCTGTCTTGGATCTCACTGTGTAGACCAGGCTGGCCTCGAACTCACAGAGATCCTCCTGGCTCTGCCTCCCCGAGTGCTGGGATTAAAGGCATGTGCCACCACCTCCTGGCTTCATCACCTTTTTATTGAAGCTCTTTCCCCCTTTTTCTTCTGTAAGACCATATTGCTTTTCTCAACAGTCACAATGGAGTCCTGACAGCCTTTTTTTGTTTGTTTTTGTTTTTATTTTGAGGTAGGATCTCATATCTCTCAGGTTGTTCTATTTTATATCTGAATGTTTGCTTGCATGTATGACTATGCACCACCTGCTTTCAGTGTCTGTAGGAGCCAGAAGAGGGAGTTGGATCCCCTGGGATTGAAGTTATAGGTGGCTGTGAGCCAGCAAGTGTGGACTGGGAATTCAACCTGGTCCTCTGGAAAAGCAGCCAGTGCTCTTTCCATCTATGGCTAATATTTTTTTTTTCTTTTTAAAGAAAAAAATTTTTTTACTATGTATTTGTGTGTATTTGTGTGAGGTGCAAATGCCACAGAACAGTTTTGGAAGTCGATTCTTCTACAGTGTGAGTGCCAGCGGGTGAACTTAGGTCTTAATGCTTGACAAAGGCCTTTACTGGCTGAGCCATGTCATTGGCCACCTCAGGTCTTTAAAGTCGTTGCAATGGGCTGCTTTATTTGCTTTGTCATCATCATCATTGTGCTGGCTTACAATGTAAGTTTGCTTCCCACAGTCCTACAGTCTAGAAGTCTGCGATCATAGTGGAGTCAGCATAAATGATTGCTATCTGGTTATCATCCCATGTTAGGATGCTGGCAGGACCCCTTACTACCTTTTTTTTTTCTTTTGAGGGTGATTGGGTGTGCATGTGTGTGAGGGGGTTACAGGCTCACATGTATGTACCACGTACATGTGGAGGCCAGAGGTCAACCTCAGATGCTATTCCTCAGGACCTGTCAGGTACCTCCAAAGTGCCTTTTTTTTTTTTTTTTTAAGTATTCTTAATGTATCACACACATGAATTTGGTTGGTATGATTAAAATCAAAACCTTTGTGGGGCCTGGGCAACATAGCAGGTTAACTCCCATTAGGGGGAAAAAGAGATATCTTTGCTTTATTTCATTGTTCAGTGCATTCATCTCATGGTAGTAAATTACAGGGTTTTGGCACACTATGGCAATTAGAAACGTCTGTTCTGTGTGCTAAGGATTATATATGTATCAAAAATAGCTTCTTTTTTTTTTTTTTTCCAAGATAGGGTTTCTCTGTAGCTTTGGTGCCTGTCCTGGACTAGCTCTGTAGACCAGGCTGACCTTGAACTCAGAGATCCACTGGCCTCTGCCTCCTGAGTGCTGGGATTACAGGCATGCACCCGCCCGGCCTCAATAATAGCTTTAAAGGATATACACATAACAGGAATTACAAGTTTAGATCTGGAAATAGACCTGGATCTATTTCTGCAGTTTTCTTTCACTGACAAACATATCACTCTGTTTTGTTTCTCTCTGCAGGCCCCAGTTGTTGAAAAATGCTCTGCAGAGAGCAGTAGAGAGAGGCCAGTTAGAGCAGATAACCGGCAAAGGTGCTTCGGGGACATTCCAGGTTAGAAACCGAAGTCTTGATTGTTAAGAATGGTTTGCAAAGTTTGAGTTTCAGAACCTCTTTTATTCTCAAACTGTGTTGAAGACCCTCAAAGATTTTGTTTATATGTTAACATCTATCAGTATTTACTAAATTAGAAATTAAAACTAAGAACCAAACTTGGTGGCACATCCCTCTAATCCCAGGCTCAGGAGACGGAGGTAGGAAAATTTCAAATTCAAAACCAGCAAGAGCTACATAGTGAGGTCATGTCTCAAAACAGAAGGAATTAGAAAGATGACTCTAATGTGAGAAATCCATGGAGTCTGCTTAAGTAGTGTTAGGGAAATTTATTAGGGTAATTTGAAGCAATACACTCAGGAATTCAGAACCAAGCAGACAGCTGAAGTCGTCCTCTGATCTGACCAGGAGCGAATCCACCTGGCAGTTCTATCAGACCAGGAAGGTGGCAGCAGAGCCTTCTCCCTTTCCTTTTAAGAGGTCACATAAAAGGCAAGCAGCACCGCCTCCTTTGGGCCATATAGCCCAAAGTCACGGGCAGAGCAAATACCACATGAGTCAGCAACTACAATATCTCCTGTGGTAGAGTGAGAGAAGCAACTCTTGCAAGTTGTCCTCTGACCTCCACATGTGTCATGGCATGTGTGCATCCACACACATACCCATCAGTAATTAATAATAACATTTTGGAAAACTGGACATTTTACATTAGCTTTTTTTGTTTCGTTTTTTGTGACAGGGTCTCTCTGTGTAGCCCCGGCTGTCATAGAACTCACTGTGTAGCCCAGGCTGGCCTCAAAATGAGAGGTCCGCCTGCCTTGGCCTCCCGAGTGCTGGGATTAAAGGTATGCGCCACCACCTGGTTTCTCATTTTTACCTCTAGCTTCAGACAACCTATAAGGTCTGCTTCACATTTCATATGATGAAATTATTGTGTGGCTTTTTGTATTTGGCTTGTTACTTAGCATATTGTCTTTGAGTTTTTCCATGTGGTAGCTTATATCAGTACCATACTGGCCTCAAACTCAGAGATCCACCTGCCTCTGCCTCCGAGTGCTGGAATAAAGGTATATGCCACCATGTCCAGCTTCATTGTTAATAATCTTTATTTCTTAGTGTCAGCCTGGAATGAGGCCATGTAATTTTCTGTTGTATGGTCCCTTAAACAGTTGTCAGTATTTTTCATGGCACAGGGCATAAGGATGTCAGTCTCTTTGGGTTACAGTATCTAATGCTGTTTTAGGGTAGTTGGAGGGTTTGATGGAAGAAGAAAATAATCCAAAAGAGGGTTGGGACTCCTCAGTTAGGTTGAAACCTTGTGAGCGGGAGGAGAAAGCCCTGACCTGATAATTCATTGTAAAACATATCTGTGCTGATGCAGGAGCTCCGACCCACCTGGTGCAGAGGAGTCTTGTCTTGACCTGCTTTGGGAGAGTGTTGTCTTGATGCTTTTCTCTTCCTCCTTGGAAAACAGCTGAAGAAATCAGGGGAGAAACCCCTGCTTGGTGGAAGCCTGATGGAATATGCAATCTTGTCTGCCATTGCTGCCATGAATGAACCGAAGACCTGTTCCACCACTGCTCTGAAGAAGTACGTCCTGGAGAACCACCCAGGGACCAATTCTAACTATCAAAGTAAGAGTCAGAGCTGTGTGCATTATGTGGGACTAGAGGAATGTTCTCATAGAGAAGATCATGCTAATGCTGAAGCATTTATTACTGATTGAAAACTAAGGAGGGTTGGGGGAGGGCGCAGGAGAGATGACTCAGTGGTTAAGAGCACTGACTGCTTTTCCAGAGGTCCCAAGTTCAATTCCCAGCAGCCACCTGGTGGCAATCGGATCTGATGCCCTCTTCTGGCCTGCAGAGCACTCATACATAAAGTACAAATAAATAAAGATTCAAAATTCTATTAAGAGGGGAGGCATTACAGATTTATCATTTATAAAAAGAAACAAAGCTGGGTGGTGATGATGTACGTCTTCAATCCCAGCACACTGGAGGCAGAGGCAGGTGGATCTCTGTGAGTTCGAAGCCAGCTGGACTACAGAGTAAGTTACAGTGTCGACTCCAAAGCTACACAGAGAAACCTTGTCTCGAAAAACCAAAGGAAAAAAAAAGGAAAGAAAAAGGGAAGAAGAATTAGAAGTAATCAAGACTTGTCTTTCACTGATTTTTATGCTTTTAAAGAGATTTTGCTCTTTTATTTTTATTTACGCGTATGTGTATATCTTTGTGTGAATGTATACTACATGTGTCAGTATCTGCAGAGGTCAGAAGAGGGTGTTAGATCACCTATAGCTAGAGTTATAGGTGCTTGTAAGCAACCTGAACATGAGGGCTGGGATCAAACTCAGGTCCTGTGGAAGAGCAGAAAGCACTTCTCACTATTGAGCCATCTCTCCACCCCTTACGGTTTCATTTCGAGATAACGTCTCGTTGTTTCACCTGGGCTGGCATGGAACTCAGAATCCTTGGATGCTAGGTTTGCTGGTATTACTGAGGCTTTTGGTTAATTTGCAGTTACTCCAGATTGTTATTGACTTACTCCCTATAAGGAGATGTAGTTTATCTCAGAACATTATGTTTACCAGAAGTAGTGCTTTGAGATCATAGACTAGTCTGTAATTCAATACTTAGCAGCATTTTCAAATGTTCTGGGAGAGAGTGGCAAGGTTGGCCCCTTATCAAGAGCTGCTAGGAAAGCATGTAAGGATTTAGTGTCTAGAATATGGAAATTGTGTAACTAACAGAAATGTCAAGAACTAGTATATTTTATTTAAGTAAATTTTTTAAAAGATTGATTATTTTTATGTGCATTGGTGCACATAGCCCAGAATTTGGGAAGCAGAGGCAGGCAGATCTCAGTTAAAGGCCAGGTTACAGAGGGAGAACTGCAGAGGAAGTGCCAGGACATCAGGGTTATGCAGAGAAAGGTTGGGGGCGTTATAGCCCAGACTGGCTTTGAACTCAAAATCCTTTGCCCTAGCCTCAAGTAGCTGGGCTTATAGATACCACCATCATAAGCCAGGAAGCTTATTTAGTAACCTTTTCAGTTTCACTGATACTAAGGCTTTGTCTTTTATTAATTTAATTATCTTATATTTTTTAATGTCTTTGCATGAGAATGAGAATTATAAGTCCTCGGGAGCTATTCCATTGTCTTGTCACTTTATTTTTGAGGAATTTGTCCTTTTTTGTATGTGTGTTATGTCTTTGTATATACAGTTAGAATGTGAACTCATGTGAATGTGGCCGCACATGCCATTGAGCTCCATGAATCTGCCTATCCTAGTTCTAGGGTTGCAGATGCACACTGCCATGTCTACATTTTACATGTGTGCTCAGAACCTGAACTTGGGCACTTTACCAATGGAGCCGTCTCCCCAGCCCTTGCTCACTTTTAAATATAGTTCTGAGGTGACATTGGTGTATAATAGAGGTTACACATTAGATGCTTGGATGAGTAGAATTGGAAATTTTAATTCAGAATTGTTATTAACCAGTTATGTACTACCCAAGGACAAGATTCTTTTTTTTTTTTTTTTTTTTAATTATTATGTATACAGGGTTCTGTCTGCGTGTATGCCTGCACCAGCAGAAGAGGGCACCAGACCTCATTATAGATGGTTGTGAGCCACCATGTGGTTGCTGGGAATTGAACTCAGGACCTCTGAAAGAGCAGCCACTGCTCCTAACCTCTGAGCCATCTTTCCAGCCCCAAGATTCTTGACCTCTAGAATCAAGACACTGATTTCACTCTAAACACTTAGTATCCTTTGTGAAAAAAAAATTTTGACTCAATGGATTCTAATGCCTCTTTGTATTTTTTCACTATGTCTTGTCAAATTTATGGGTACAAAATAATTATTTTCATTTTGTTTGTTTGTTTTGTTTTGTTTGTTTGTTTTCAAGATAGGATTTCTCTGTGTAGCTTTGCACCTTTCCTGGAACTCTGTAGCCCAGGTTGGTCTCAAACTCACAGAGATCCACCTGCCTCCCAAGTGCAGGGATTAAAGGTGTGCACCACCACCGCCCAGCAATATTTTCTGAACTAACTCATACATTTAGGCAGAAAGGACTTACATATACTAGTATCAGTGTTGACTTGGTTTGCATTTAATTGTGGTTGATTGACCAAATCTGAATATCTAAACTTTTTCTTTATTCTTGAATTTGTTGTAAAGTGCATTTGCTGAAGAAAACGCTCCAGAAATGTGAGAAGAATGGGTGGATGGAGCAGATCTCCGGGAAGGGGTTCAGCGGCACCTTCCAGCTGTGCTTCCCCTATCACCCCAGGTGAGTTCCCAAAGGGAAGCGCTGGCCACTGTGTGCTTGGATCTGCTTCTGGGTCACAGCCTTGGGTCCATATTTTTGCCTCATTACTATTACCCTGAACTGGAAATACCCAAAAATAATGACTACAAAAGGTTCACACTAGCACAGGCGTCTCTGCTGTCCTAGAATAGCTGCTGGTTAGCCAGCTCTTGGAGAGTTGACTGCTCATTCTTCATCTTCTGAAATGGTAGCAACAGTCAGATTACCAGAGAATGAAATACTGTAATTGTCCAGAATCAGATGGGGAGAACCTGTTTCCACGAATCATAACTCAGTCTTCTTCAAACTTTTATTGGAAAAACCTGTCTCCTGTTGATGATTTAATTGTATTTAATTGTCGAAACAGAAACATACATGAAGCTCTTAACAGCCGTGTATCTATTTGTGTGTTGGTACAGAAATCCTCTTCCCTTTCATTTCTAGAAAGACCATAGCCTGTGCTGTGAGGCTCTCACTTCAGCAGCTCTGCAGTGACACTTAATACATAATTCTTAAAAACATAGACACTATACTTGAATTTTCAGACATTCAATAGTAAATTGAATAGTTAGGTCATATATATGTTTTAATGGACATACTAATAAGAAAAGTTAAAGAAGAGTTTAGAGGACAAGATTCTTGCCCAAATTCTCTAAAACTTTGAAGAGTTTTATTAGCCTTTGAGTTATTTGCTGGTACTGTAAGGCAAACATGGTCACTGTTCTGCAGACCATTACCTGCTGTGTGTTTGGTTGCAGATCCACATGGCAGTAGGTTAGTGACTGCTTACTGAATGAAGAAAAGTCCTTTTTATGACATGATGGGAGGAAGGAGATGAACTATGATGTGGAGCTTTCCTAAATTTATGCTGACTTTGTACATGTGTTCAAAATAGTTTACATTCTAACCACATATTTGTAACCTAATGACATGTTTGAGGGAGTGTGACTAGAAGTGGGTATGTCTGGTGACAGGCTTTAGGTTCACATTATTTTCCTTATCCTACATGAGACTTTGTTTTACTTTTTCCCTCCTTAGCCCAGGAGTTCTATTTCCAAAGAAAGAGCCAGATGGTGCTAAAGATGAAGATGAGGATGAGGATGAGGATGAAGATGAAGATGAGGATGAATCATCAGCAGACTCTGAGGATGAAGAACCACCACCCAAAAGAAGGTATGAAATGAGGAACCTGTTGAGACAGAATAATCAATTATCTCAGCTAAAAATGAAGTTGGACCTGTAATTCTAGCTATTAGGGAGGCTGAGGTAGGAGAATTGAAAATTCATGGCCAGTGTGGGCAATTACTGAAACTCTACCTCAAAAGGTAAAATAAGGCCCAGGGAAGACATAGCTCCGTGGTAGAGTGCTTATCTAGTGTGTGTCTAGTGTCACGTAAATGCAGTGGTACTACTAGGAGGGCTAGGCATAGGAATGTGGTGTTTTAACACTAAGATCCTTCTCAGATTCTTTTGTTGTTGTTGAAAGATTTATTTATTTAGTGTGTATACAGTGTTCTGTCTGCATGTGTCCTAGCAGACCAGAGGAGGGCACCAGATCTCATTACATTGGTTGTGAGCCACCATGTGGGTGCTGGGAATTGAACTCAGGACCTCTGGAAGAGCAGTCGGTGCTCTTAACCTCTGAGCCATCTCTCCAGCCCCCTTCTCAGAACATTTAAATGATCTTCTCCCTTGAAAATTCAGGCAGTGTGAATAAGTAATGTCTTCTTTGGTCAAACATAATAAATATGTCTATAGTTTGTTCAAAGAAAAATAATATCATATTATCCTAAGGAATCAGCTGTAGAGTTCCGTGATTCAGTTAAATTCATGTAATGCCTGTATTGAGAAATCAAGTCAAAATTTCTGGGGATCTTGCTCCTTAGACCAGGCTGGCCTCGAACTCACAGAGATCTGCCTGGCACTGACTCTCGAGTGCTGGAATTAAAGGTATGCACCACTGCTGCCCAGTTCAAATTTCTGTTTTTAACATAGTGATTTATTTTTTCTTTGAGACAGGGTTTCTCTGTGTAGCTTTGCGCCTTTCCTGGAACTCAATATGTAGCCCAGGCTGGCCTCGAACTCACAGAGATTACCTGCCTCTGCCTCCGCCTCCTGAGTGCTGGGATTAAAGGCGTGCGCCACCACCGCCCGGCAACATAGTGATTTCTATATAAGCTACTTCTCTTTAAACAAAAGGAACTTGTCCTGGCAAAGTGACTCTCTCCTGCAGTAAGTGAATACCTTTATTCTTCTGTTCTCACAGCTTACAGAAGAAAACCCCAGCCAAGTCCCAAGGAAAGACTGCATCTATGAAGCAGAGAGCGTCCAAGCCTGCGCGTAAAGTCCCTGCTGCCCAGAGAGGGAAAGTGAGGCCACTGCCCAAGAAAGCCCCCCCCAAGGCCAAGACCCCTGCTAAGAAAGCCAGACCTTCACCCTCAATCATCAAGAAGCCTAGTGGGAGCTCCTCCAAAAAGCCCACAGCCAATGCAAGAAAGGAAGCGAAACTGCCCAGCAAGGGCAGATCGACCATGAAAAAGGCTTTGAAGGCAAAAAAATAAATTTTATAGGAAAAAAAGGGTATCATGATAGAATTCAAAATCTTATTTTATAAGGTCAGTGTGCATTTGTTTTAGTTATGATGCTTTTAATTTTATTTTTTTTTCTTCCCATATGAGCATTGTGGGAGGAATACAAACAAACCAATGTAGACATTTGTTAGCTTAGGTGCTGTTCTCAGTGCCTGCCTCTTCATCCTTTAATTTCCGCAGTAATCTTGGACTTTGCTGAACTATGTAACCCGCCCTATTCCTTTTGCCCCTCCTAACCCCAGCCTTCATGCTTTCTCTTTTTTTTATGGTCCGATTTGGGGTTTTCCCTTCAAGTTAATCTAAACAATTGCAAAGACTTATATTTGTAGTGAGCACCAACAGGTCAGGTGCTGGAAGTCAAGAGGAGGCAGGTGCACTTCAGAGAGGCATTGCCCCTGCCTGGAGACTTGTTAGAGCTGTGGTGATTAACCCTGGCTGTAAAATCACTCCACTCACTATTCTCTCCAGCTTCAGCCGGAGACATTTTAGCTTTGGAAAGAAGCTCTAGTCTCTGTGACCCATAGATTCTGAAGACCTCCGCTCCTTTTGTAGCTCTGACCAATTGCCAAGCACGCTTTGCTGCCCAGAGCATTGCTCCCTTAACAGCAAGCACAGGCTGTCTGCACCACTTGGTTTGGACTGAAGGGGAAGTACAGGAATATGAGGAATCTGATTTCTGGTGTTGCTTATATTACCAAAAATGACAGAATATTCTCGATCAAATGTCTAGCTATATTTTTAATATTTGGGTCATAAGTTGTCAACCCCTGTTTGAGAGTTCCCATTACTAATGTAGAAATGTTAAGTGGTAAAACATGTAATTTGCTAAAATAACCAGATTTCAGATTGACCTGTGTGTGCCCCCTCCCCCATAGCACTTTGCTGTCAGGCAGACGGTCCCCTTTTTGAGCTGTTTTAACAGGAGAGGGAAGGGGAAGCAAGTGAAGCTGTACTACCTAGCCCTCTTCTTGTTTGTATTTGTTTAGGATATTGTGAAGTTGTGTGAGATAGCTTTCTACTTGAGAAATACAGTTTCTGCTCATCATTTATTCCTTCCCTGTGGCACTTGACATTTTAATTGTCTTAAACTTTTTGATGGACATCCTCTGGCCCCTTACACACTGCCAGAGGAGGAAGTGTGTGTTTGAGATTCATTCCACTTGCAGTGTCTCCTGGGATCCCCGCACTTACATATATGGCTGGGAAGTGGACTTGAGAAAATGGGCTTGAATTGGATCATAACATGTGAGATCCCATCATGAGTCATTGGGATTTGTGTTGCATGTAAGGCAATCTTTCCTGTTGTAAATCTTCCTTTTTTATGTACATATATTTTGAGAAATATGAATAAACATGAAGTTTTAAAAGCTGCTGAACTACAACTTATGTTGAAAAGTGTTGTACTCTCAAGAGTAGCTTGATTACCTGCCCTGAATCTCTACTCGTGCGAGGGATAACATTGCTTACTTCCTTTTTTTTTTTTTAAATTATTTATTGTGCATTGTTGTTTTGCTTATGTAAGGTTGTTGGGTCCCCTGGAAATGTAGTTACAGATAATTGTGAACTGCCATGTGGGTGCTGGGAATTGAACCTGGGTCCTCTGGAAGAATAGTTAGTGCTCTTAACCGCTGATCTCTCCAGATCCTCTTGCTTCCTTTTTAAAGACAAGCTCCTGCCTATTTTCATGGTCAGTGATGTTTCCTTTCTAGATATTTTGAATGCTGGTTATTTAATGAATCAAAGGTTTTTTTTGTTTTGTTTGTTTGTTTTTTGAGACCGAATTTGTCTGTATAGCCCTGGCTGTCCTGGAATTCACTTTATAGACCAGGCTGGCCTCAAACTCAAAGAGATCCACCTGCCTCTGCCTCCCAAGTGCTAGGATTAAAGATATTTGCCACCATGCCTGGATCAAATGAAAGTTTCTTAAAGAATCATCTTATATGAAAGACTTTTCTTGATATCATGAGTTTAATTAATATTCAATTGTATTTAATATTCAGTATTCAGGAAAATCCTTAGACTAGGAAAAAAAAAATTACAACACAGCCAAAGACAGTAGCCTATACTAGAGACCTCGTTCTGAAAAGCATTTGAATTTCTCCTGTGCTGTTTGCCAGGTAATGTTTACTCATAGTGTGTTGTTAGCTGCCCATGTCAACAATTTTCTGCTGTTTTGGAGTCAAAAGTTGGAGTTTTGGTTTATCTGTTTTATGATACTGCTTCTGAAAAGGTTTGCTTAGTGATCAGCTAGTATCTGCGCGTACACCAGGCACTTAACATGCAGTTTGGGACGTTGAGGTCATGTAAGGTCCCTTAGCTCTGAATTCTGTGCACAGGCGTTTGGGTTGGGATAGTCTGCTGTAACATCCTAGGAAGGGAAGAGACTGGATTATTCACTGGAAAGCCCCAACTGTCAACCACAGTTTCTGTACACTGACATTGGAGAAAACGTCTTGATTCTTAAATCTGCACTCAGCAGAACACATTTATATTTTTCCCTTCTGTGTTAAATGGGAAGAGCAAATACAAGAAGTAGGTCTCTGGCCTAACGAGCTGATTTACAGTGTTTTGGAGACTCTGAGGCTACCTGCTACAAATTCTTTGGTAAATGAGTCTCTGAAGGTGCTTGGAAGCAAGATGGTTGGCTTAAGCTACATTCTCAGATATCTTTCCATAGTGATGTGACAAGGCATTTAGCATGGGTTAGACCTGTTCCACATGAGCATAATTACAGGAGATCTAATCCTGTGTACATTTCAGAATAGACAGGCGTGGTGGCCCAGGCCTGTCACCACAGCAATGGGAGCAGTTTCAATCATGTCTGTTGGAAATAGTTTGTGAGAAATTTATGTGAAAACAAGATCTAAAAAATGCAACACTTGGCTTGGGTATAAACTTGGTTTGCTACATAATAATCTATAAGAGGAAAGCCTTTAGTTTGTGTTAGATACTTTTCAATTGCTGTCACAAAACGCCATGACCAAAGCAACCTATAAAAAAGTGTTTAATTTGAGGCCCATGGTTTCAGAGGGTTAGAGTCCATGACCACCAATGGCAGAGACATAGCAACAGACATGATGCTGGAGCATAGCTGAGAGCTCACTCTTAATACATTAATTAGCACAAAGCGGAGAGCAAACGGAGTAGCATGGGCTTTTGAAACCTCAAAGCCACTTACTGTGACACACCTGGTCCTTCCCAAACAGTTCTACCAACTAGTGACCAGGTGTTGAAACATCTGGACCTCTGGGCACATTCTCATTCAAACCAACCCCACACTAGCGCTCCAGTGCGGCAGGGTGCAAGGCACAACTTCTCCCACTGGACCGCTACCTATTAAAGGTTCTGCCACATCCTAAAGACCTGGTGACCAAACCTTTGGATGTACCTAAACCACTTAATATGAATTCAATAATAAAAGTAGCCATGTCTATATGCCAGGCTTTGTATTGTGTTGTCACATGCCTAGCAGTTCTGTGACCATGGTTTATTGTCTCCAGTTTATGGGAGGAAAAGATTCTATAGTATGTCACAGGTAGGTGGCAAGGTGGTGTTAGCACCTGTGCACTTAAAAAAAAAACAAAAACCAGTGTGTGTTCATGTGCTATGGCACCCAAGTGGAAATAAGGAAATAACTTGGAGTTGGTTTTCCTTCCACCATATCAGACCAAGGGATTTAACTCAAGTCATCAGGCTTGGTGACAAGTGCCTTTACCCTCTGAGAGGTCTTGCTGTCCTCAACCCTGTGTATTTTGAATACAGAACTATTTTGATTGCTTCCCCATAGGCTTTTTTTTTTTTAAGCTTTTGAATTATCCCAAGTGTCTCTCAGACCAGTGACTCTATCTCTACCCTTGCAAAGAACTGTAGGCAGAAGTTTGTTCCACAAGCTGTTCCCAAGTAACCACACAGAGGTTTAATTTAATTATAAATGCTTGGTCAGTAGCTCAGGCTTGTTACTAGCTAACTCTTACATTTTCAGTTAACCCATATTTTTATCTATGCTTTGCCATGTGGCTTGGTAACCTTTCTCAGTACTGCACGTCCATCTTGCTTCTTTCTGCTGCTGCTCGCTTGTCCACACTCTGCCCTCCTTCTTCCCAGCATCCTCCTAGTCCGGCTCTCCTGCCCAATCTTTTCCTGCCCAAGTATAGGCCAATCAGTTCTTTATTGACCAATGAGAGTAATACACATTCACAGTGTACAGAAGGATTATTCCACAGCAAAGAACTGTTTATGAACACTAGAAAATGAAGTAATCAGAAGGCAGGTTTGCAAATAAGTCAGGGTGGCTGGCAGGCATTTTGTTTTGTTTGGTTTCTTTGAGACAAGAGTCTTGATATATATCCCTGGGTGGCTAGCACTCCCTACAAAGCAGACTGGCTTTGAGCTTGCAGTGATTCTCCTGCCTCTGCCTCCAAGTGCTGGTCTAGAGGCAATAACCTCTATATCCATCTTCAGTTTAGCTTTTGACTGCTGCCAAAACATTAGGCTGTTTATTTCCTGGGAAATATTATCTATGTGACTTGAAGATTTTGAAAAGATTTTTTTGGTTATTGGGGGATAGGGCATATAGTCTCTCAGAGGCTATGTAGGTGACCCCAAGGCTTTTATAGGAGTCTGTTCAGATACTCGGCCACTCTCAGGTACTAGCCCTGGAAAACTTTTTGTTTGGTACTCTCATAGTTTACTCCAGAACTAGTATCACCCAGTACACAGGATGAGCTTTCCCAGGAGCCATGGCAATAGTCAGAACCCCATGTTAGGTTGGCAGCTTCTTACACTTTGTAAGTTTTAAAAAATGAGCTAGTTTTCCATGATGCCCACCAAGAGAAGTTCCAGAACCTAGATGTATTCACTGAACAGCCATGAGCTGGATAGCAGTCCCCCACTACCCATCACCCATTTCCTGCCATCCTCCCCTTGTTCGTCTCCCTCTGGAGTTGGGCGGCAGCCTCACTCCATTTCACCATTCTGGAACCTTGGATCTAATAAAACTCTTCTGTCAATCCTCTCTTAACTGTTTGTATAAGTCAGTCTTGCTGATAACATATGGTGATAAAAGAACTGGAGAGATGGTTCAGTGGTCAGAAACCCAGGCAGCTCCATGTGAGTTTCCAAGGCCTGGGCAGGCATCAGCGGCATCCTTGTCAGCCTGGGTCAACAGCAGGGCTGAGGGCAGAACCCAAGGTGTTTGGTGTGCAAGCTACAAAACAAAATCCCATCTCAGTGGCTTCCGTTTTTCAATGTAGGTGTTAGAGTGGGTGGGGGACTGCACAGTCTTCCTGTAGGAAATGCATCCTCAGATGCCCAGTCTGTCTTAGCAACAAACTCTTAGTTTCTGGGAAGACGCCCCCTCTTCTCAGACCTCTTCCTTTCTGCTGGGAAAGTGTAAGGCCTGGTTGGAAACACGGCATCTCTCCTGGGGCACCGGCTTTACTGGGTACTTGGGTGAAGGAGACGCATCACCCAGCCCTGTAGCCAGCTGGAGAGCAGCTTCCTGATGATATGCAGTCACTCCCACTCACATTGGTCAGCTGGCAAGCGTACAGCCAGATTCCGGGATTTTCGATAAAAGGGAGATTGTGATAGCAAGCTCCCACCTGTGCCATTTAGTGATTGTCATTGACTCATCAGGAAATAACCATGACTTGCAAGGTGAGCATTAATGCATTTGGCAATCATGACTCCCGCCCCAGCCTGTCTTTTTTTTTGACATCCCTTTCCATGCTTAATATGGGTAACACCAGGCTTCCTGCACAGGTGAGTCACCCATCCAGTTGAAATGCTACTTCTGGTAGCTCCAGAGAGCTTGCTGTTAGGAATGCAGGATTAGACACATGGCCGCTGAGGTAGGTAGTGAGTGGCTCTAGCTTCATGCTACAGTTCTCAGTGGGAATAGGTCAGCTTGCCCAGAGATGGCTGGCACCTTCAAAGATTGTCACCTTTGATGTAGGGTTTTGTTGGTTTGAATTCTATGTGTATGGGTGTCTGTGTACCACCTGTGTGCCTGATGCCAAAGGCAGACAAACAGTGTTGGATTTCCTGGAACTGGAATTATAGGTGGTTGTGAAACAGCCTGTGGGTGCTGGGAATTAAACCTGGGATCTGTTAACCACTGAGCCTCTCTCTCCAGCCTTTAGGATTTCCATTTTTATTATTAATTACATTTTGATTATTATTTGTGTGTGCATATGTAAGGAAAGGCAGAGCACAACTTGTTAGGAGTTCTCTCCTTCCACAATGTGGGTCCTAAGGATTGAACTCAGGTCATCAGCCTTGGCAGTAGGTACCTTAACCCACTGAGCCATCTTGCCTGGTTTTTCTTTCGTCAGTGCTAAGAACTGAACTCAGCCTCGTGCATGCCTAAGAAATGCTGTACCACTTAAGTATATCTCCAGTCATTTTTTTCCTTTCTTAAAAAAATAGCTGTATTTATTTTGGGGGCTGGAAAGATAGCTCACCCACTAAGAGCACTTGTTGCTCAAGCAGAGGACCTGGGCTGTGTTCTTCGCACCCACATGGGGGCTCACACTGTCTGTAATTCTAGTTCCAGAGGTATGGCCTCCTCTTCTGTTCTCTGAGGGACCCAGGCATGCATGCAGACAAAATACTTTTAAATCTGGGTGGAGAAATGGCTAAGTGGTTGCTCTTGCAGCAGACCTGGGTTCAATCCCTAGCACCCACATGTGAACTCACAACTGTTTTTAACTCCAGTTTTAGAGGATCTGACTCCCTCTTCTGGCTTGCGAGGGTACCAGGCATGTATGTGGTGATTGTGATAGCAAGCTTCCCACCTGTGCCATTTAGTGATTGTCATTGACTCATCAGGAAATAACCATGACTTGCAAGGTGAGCATTAATGCATTTGGCAATCATGACTCCCGCCCCAGCCTGTCTTTTTTTGACATCCCTCTCCATGCTTAATATGGGTATGCATGTGGTGCACAGGTATACCAGCAGGCAAAACACCCATACTGATAAATAAAATGAAAGAAGGAATGAACCACTGTAGCTCACAGTTAAAAATAAATCTAAATTAAAAAATTTAAATGAAGTAAGGTACTTCAAATATTTCTTATTTTTAAAGAGTTGGGAGTTAGCCCTTTTTTTTTTTCTTTTCCTTTTCCTTTCTTCTTCTTCTTTTTTTTTTTTTTTTTTTTTTTTTGGTGGGGGGTGGTTTTTCGAGACAGGGTTTCTCTGTGTAGTTTTGGTGCCTGTCCTGGATCTTGCTCTGTAGACCAGGTTGGCCTTGAACTCACAGAGTTACCTCCCGCGTATCCTAAATTGCCAGTTTGGTAAACTGAGTTTGCCACGTTGCTGCTTCTTGGTCCTAGCCTGGAGACTCTCAGCTAAGTCCCTTAGCACTCAGCACAGGACACAGACAAAAGAAACGCAAGGCTACAGAATCAGGGGTATTTACTGACCCTTCACTTACCAGGCAAGGCCGGGCCTTGTGCTCTGTCAGTGCCTTGGCAATCCTCACCCGCTGTGAGTCATGGGTGGCAACAACCTTGTGGAGAAGCCCTGAGGATTAACGCTATTAAAATGTTTACTCAAGTCCCACTTCAGAGCGAGGAAGCGCCCCGTTGTGATTTGGGCCTCTAACCATCACACCTCATTATTGCCTCTGGGTCGGTGCCAGGAGCTCTGCAGAGACAAGTGATGCCCAGTCCCCAACCTGCCCCTGGGAACTCCTCTGAGGCAGCAGATTCAGGTCCACCTTCTCATTGGCGGTGCCATCTGCCCGGGTGTCCTGTGAGATGGGGACAGCAGTTACTCCCCCTGGGCCAGAACCCCGATATCATGGAATTCTGTGGTGTGGGGCACGGGCAGTTTCTGATGAGTTCTCTCTGCGGATTTCGGGTTTAATACACACCAAGTGCTTGCCTGGCTGGGATTTGCGATTTATTTGGGCTACCTACAGCGCTACTAGCCTGATGGCATCAGAAGGGCCCTCCCTCTGTGCGTGCGCTGGCTAAATTCACTCACCATTTCCCCATCTAAGTGGATTTCCGTGCAGTCCTCCTCTGTGCTAAACCCCAGATGAGCAGCTCAGTGAATCCCCCCACGGGAAGGAAGTACGTGCCACCAAGTCCTCTGCCATCTGCGTGTGAAGGTGTGAAACTGCGTGGTCATGGAGCAATCGAGCGGAGCTGGGCCCTGCATGGAGATGGACACCTTCGTGCTCCCAGTACCAGGGAGCCAGTGGCGAGGCCCTGAGCTCCGCGGGTCAGGATGGCTTCTTGGAGGAGGAGCGACAAGGCGGAGCCAGCCCGGGCCTCGGTGTAGGCGGAGCCAGGGACCCTCACAGCCTCTGATTGGGCAGCGCGGCCGAGCGGAGCAACTCCGCTGGCTCCGATTGGCTGGTGAGGTCGGCGCTGCCGCCAGGTGATGTTGAGGGTCGGGTCCCGGGGCCACGTGGGGGGCGCGCGGCGCGGGGGCGGGGCGGGCGCGGCGCTGGGTAGGCGCGCAGGCTGCGGGGACCCGAGCTGTGTGACCTGCCAAGAGGCGCGACAGTGGCGGTGAGTTCGTGCGGGGACCCTCCGGGAGCGGGCCGGGGCCGGAAGGGTCGCTCAGAAGCGAACCGCACCCCCACCTCCCGCCACAGACTGTTGCCATCACCCTAGCCATCGTCTCCATCCCTGCCTTCCTGGTGCCCGGGCACCCGACTCCCCCGAAAACCTAACGCGGGGACGGTGACGTTTGCGAGGTCGCTGTCAGCACTCGCACGCGCCCCGCACCTCCGCGCGCGATCCTGTTGGTGTCTGCTGCATCCAGCCAGTGTGCTCGGCGCGTCCAGAGCTGATGAACAGCTCCAGGACTTGGCTGCCTTTTGCGGCCCCCTCCACAGCTAAGGAACTGGAGGCTGGCAGGCCAAGGTCACACTAGCCAACCCTGCTGAACCTCAGTCCTGACCCTGTGTGTGTGGGTGAGTGGCGGGGGGGTATCGGGGTGTGCTGGGCATGGGAGAGGGAGTTCTGCCTTTCTAAACAGTTTGGTCCCCAGCGCCTGAGTTGTTACAGGCTATGGGGCTACTAATGGATGCTCCTGCGGCACCTGTTCCTGCACAGACCCAGACTCAGTGTGTACCAAGGATGGAGGCTTATTCAGGGACCCATAGACTCTAGGCAGAGAGTCCTGGGTTTGCCAGCTCCCTATCCTGTGTTGTGTGTCTTTGGTCAAGTAGCCGGGATCTGCATGCAGGCAGGGAAGACTCCCAGTACCCTGAGGGGATGGATAGTTCGACTATAAGGTGTAGAAGGACCTGTCAACCTAGCCAGTTCCTTGCTCCTAAGCAGAACCACCCGGAAAATAGAAGCTCAGCGCCATCCCAAATATGTCTTTTTGTAAGGAAGATTCTGGCCCGGAAGACCCTTGTGGAAAACTTTGATTTGATTCAAAGAGATGAGCTGGATGTGTGGTTGTTACCAGGGTTTCTGTGAGCCCTGGCGTCCTGCTTGGTGTAAGGATCAGACTGGAAGGGAGGCAAAAGGGACAAAGTTCCTGTTTCTGTGAGGCGAAATATGAAGAGGATGGGGAAGGACCAGGTACTGGCAGGGTGATGTCCAACTCCCACTCCTCACCCTACCCCCTGTCAAACACACACACACACACACACACACACACACACACACACACACACACTCACACACTCACACACTCAGCAAGCTGGTCTCTGTGTGTGAGAGTATGCAGTGTACTGACCCTTGGTTCTTCCCACCTTTACCTGGTACTTGCCCGGCTGTGTGGCCCAGGCAGTGTGTGAAGGCCTCCCGGCAGCCCTCTGCCTCTTTTGTGGTTGTCCTTCTCACCCTGTTCCTCCCCTCCCCTGCCCCCCCCTCATTGCCTGCTGTGTGTCTGGTGGTCTTTGCCTCCCTGCTCTCCTCAGCCTTTATTGGTGCCTAGAAAGTAAAGAAGCACTTCACTGCCTCCTGGGGAGCCGGGGTGTGTGTGTGTGTGTGTGTGTGTGTGTGTGTGTGTGTGTGTGTGTGTGTGGAGTGTGCTTTGCTTTCCACAAACAGCAGATGCCATTGAGACAAGAGATAAAAAAGGAGCAGGATTAGAAAGGGAGGGTGAGAACACAGGTTGGCAGCAGCCTCTCGGAGCTCCAGGTGGGCTCTGAGGGGACACTGCAGCCTTGTTTCCCAGCTCTTCCTGGCTGAAAGTTGTAAATGCCTGCTGGCCTCTGCTCCCTGGCTTGAAGATCACTGGCAGGCAGAGATGGAAGACCCTTCCTGGGTTCTAAGAGGGTCAATTTATTATTTTATTTTGTTTTGTTTTTTTCGAGACAGGGTTTCTCTGTGTAGTTTTGGTTGCCTTTTCTGGAACTCACTTTGTAGACCAGGCTGGCCTCGAACTCACAGAGATCCTCCTGGCTCTGTTGGGATTGAAGGTGTATGTTACTGTCGACTGGTGAGAGTCACTTTTAAGACATCCTAGTCTCTCCCTTTCCAAGAACTCCTGACGCTGTGGCACACCCAGGCCACACTACTAATCCCTGGTCTCTTGGGGGAGTCAAAGCCTCTAGGGCAATCTTCCCAGCCTCACTCTCAGAGATGGTGAGAGGCGGTGAGAGGCTCCAGCCTGGACAGAGTCTTGAAAGCTCTAGGCTCTGTTGTCTTCCCAAGCTCCCTTCCTGCCAGCAGGATTGGGGGCCTCATCCCCTGTGCCAGACATCGTGCCAGGCACCTCACATTACCCAAGGTTTGCAGGTGAGGAAGTGTGGGCACAGAGAGGTACGGCAGCTGCCCCAAAGCCACACAGAACTTGTACCCAGGCCTCTCGGATCCAGGTTGGTAATTGCAAGAAGGCTGGTGGGAATAGGAGAGGGTGTGACTTATGTTGTCTCTGGGGGAGCGGAGTCTGCAGGGACCCAGCCGAAGCTTTTGTCCATTCTGCCTTGAAGTAGCTGGTCTTATATGTATCTGCTGCACATGATGTCTGCTCCTCCCTGTCCCCCAGCCACCCCTGACCCAGTGGATCTGGCCATGGGTCCCGGAGAAAACAATAGGGGCAGAAAGGAGTGCTGTTTGTCGGTCTCCTGGGTAGTTGTCCATCTTCTCTGCACCCCACTTAGTGCCAGTGCATCATTTGAGGGGACTGTGGTTTTCATACCTGCATAGGGCTTTGGGATTCAGAAAGGGACTGGGATCAGGCTGGACCAATGAGCCAGCAGCCTTTAAAACAGGTTCCTGACACTATCAGTGCTAGCCACCCACTGGACCGCTCTGTGCAGTTGCTGCCCCTGCTCTCGCTCCCATTGTCCACAGGGTAAAGTCTCAGACTTAAGGCTGATCTTGAGTCAGATGCAGCCCAGTGCTTTGGCAGTCTGCCTCAGGCCACGGCACACCTTTTCTGTGCCCTCCCTCTGACCACCATCACCCTGCTCTTTGGTGGCCTCTTCCGACTCTTCTGTTTTCCGATACCTTCTCTCTCTCTCTCTCTCTCTCTCTCTCTCTCTCTCTCTCTCTCTCTCTCTGTCTCTCTCTGTCTCTGTCTCTGTCTCGGTCTTGTATTGTCCACATTGACCCTGAAGTTCTGGTTTCAAGTGATTCTGGCCCTCCTGCCTCAGCCTCCTGAGAAGGCAGAACTACTGGCAGACACCAGTTTCCCTCTGGCACTAAATAAGAACTGGATCCAAATTTCTACCACAGAGGGTCCAGCTGGCACTGCAACCCCAGCTGTAGCTCAGTGGCCCATGCCATGAGCCATCCCACTTCTGATCAGTCCCTCCCCAGACCACCCCCAGTACAGCTTTTAACCATCATGAACCCCTATCTGTCATCCCCCCAACCCCCCACAATTGTGCTTCTCCATTTTACCACATCTCACCTGTTTAAGGCTTATTGTTTAGTTTCCCACCATGCTCCCCGAGAATACTGTTCTCTAAGCAGACAGTGTGTCTTTTGTCTCTGGCCTGTGCCCAGGATGTTGATGGGCACTCAGTGAGGATTGGTTGGTTGCTTGAATGAATGAAGGAGTGTTGGAGCCAGCAAATGAATGAACACACTAGCCCCTGACAAGGAGCCTTCACCCCACCTGCCTGGAAACCAACCTCTCCCCTGCCCTTTGTAGCCTTCCTTCCCTCCGTGGAGTGTGACGCTGGGCATGCTGGGGACCATGCAGAGGGCTGGGGCCGGAGCCCGCAGGGCCTCCGACTGCGGGCCTGCACCTTACCGGCCCAGGTGCATTGCCAAGTTTGCCCAGGTGGGTGGGTGTCCATCTTGTGTGCTCTGGAAGATAGCTGTGGGGTGGCTACTCCCTGGGGTTGGGGAGGACCTGGGGCCCAAGGACTAACTCCGGCTCCTTTGGAGTGGATGTGTGTACACAAATGTCTGTGTGGGTGAGAAGATGAGGCCCATGTGACCTGCCCAGGGTTAGCTGCTGAGAACATTAACAAAAAACACTGGCCTTTGAGGACAGTGCTTGGTCATTACCCACAGCTTGCTTGCAGGGTGGAGTACTGTGTGCACGGGAGTCGTGGCCCTTACTCCTCCGTCTTGCTTCTTCCCACCAGTACGTGGGATCCTTTCCTGTGGACGACTTGGACACACAGGAGGGTGTGTACCTTGTGCAGCAGCAGCTCTGGGCACTGCAGGTGAGGGACTTGGGGAGCACAACCCAAGCCACTGTGGGCACTGTGAATATCAGTCCCCACAATACACACAGGCATCATCCAGATGGGTACATGAAGCCCAGGGAGGGTGGGACCAGAGGTCTTCTGAGAGGTGACCGGTGGTTCCAGGCTTCAGGACTCTTCCTAGATGCCTGGGACCCATGCCCCACAGGTCATAGCATAACTGTTGGGGGTCTGCCACCCAGGCCTCTGTCCCCGGCAGGGGTGTCAGAACTGGCTGAGCAGCCTTGATGAGGGCCGCTGTGGCGGGACCCCACTGGGCCAGAACCAGGAAGTGACAGCTGCCTTTGCCAACTCTCTTCCCTCAGGACTGTTCCAGACGCCGTGCGGTCATCCTGAAATTCAGTCTCCAGGGTCTCAAGGTCTACAGTGGGGAGGGTGAGGTAGGAGGAGCCAAGGCAGTGAGGAGCAGAGGGGGTCTGGTCTTCTTACAGTTTGCTTGCCTAGCCCTCCAGAATCTTCTCTAGAGGCCACCTTCTGTCCTAAACACCAAGGACAAACACCCTCTGAGATTTTCCAAGTGCCTGGTCCAGCATTGGCTGGTGGCTGTGGACAGCCGTGGGCTAGAAGTAGTAGGGAGCTCTTGGATGCTTGTCTGTTCCTCCCTGGCTACCCACTGTGCAACCCATGCAGGCCTCTCATAAGGCCCAGTCCTGGGTGTGGTGCCCTGGAGTCCTACATCACCTGCCTGAGGCATGGTTACTGTCTGACATGACACCCAGAGACGTGGAGAGTGAGTGGCAGAGCTAGGATTTGAACTCCGAGCGTCCTACCCCAGACACCAGTGTAGAACCCCAGGACCTGCTGCCACTGCCTCCGTGTGATTCCAGCTGGAGATCACTGGGTCACGGTTCTGTCCCTCCGTTCTGTAACTTGGGGTGGCCATCCTGACCTACATGTCTGACAGGCCCAGAGCTGTGAGCGCTGAGTGCTGGGGCTTGGCAGGCCTCTGGGAGAGAAGGGTCTCTTCGCCCCAGGAGGTGGGTGGCCTGTGCCAGACATGTGAGGCCCTTGGGCCACTGCCACACAGGTGAGTGATTGAGGTCTGCTGCCACCACAATGCCTGCAGGTGCTCCTGATGGCCCATGCCCTGAAGCGCATCCTCTACACCACCTGGTGCCCAGCCGCCTGTCAGTTTGCTTTTGTTGCCCGGAACCCGCGCAGCCCAGCCAGCAAGCGATTCTGCCATCTCTTTGTGGGGAGCCAGCCTGGAGAGGTACCTGAGACCCAGAGTGGAGTGTGCCTTGAGGGGTAGTGTTGCCATCAGGTGGCAGTGGTGAGTCCCTGCCTCACCTCACTGGCCTTCAGCACCTCCTCCCAGGACCCTGTGTATCTATCTAGTCAGCACCCTTGACATCTCCTGCACTAGCTGGGACTTTCCTCTGCTGTGGAGCGTGCGCCCTCCTTCATCCTGGCGTGTTCCCACCACCCTTAGCCCAGCCCACTGTGACATGAGCCACACTCCAGCACGGGGCTGTCCCTGATGACAGGTGACGGACATTTGAGTCCTTTAACGGCAGAGGCGTGGTCCAGGTTTTGAGCTGTTCCTAGGTGACAGGTCCCGTGTAGCTCTGTGTAGCAGACATGGTAGTCATAGGCAGGTATACTAGGTCAAGGCTGGTATGGTCACTGTGAATGACAGACCTGTGGCAGCCTGGCATTGGGTCCCACGTCTGGATGCGGACCCTGGGTAGCAGGTGGCTGAAGCTGATGGTTCCAACAGCCTGGGTCTGGAGTATGTGAGTGAGTGATGGGTTCCATGTCCAGGCGCCAGACAAGTGTTGAGAGTCTTCAGTGGCCATTTCATTAACTCCTTAGAGGATGGTGGGGGGGTGAGGATGAAGAAACAGGCACGTGGGCTCCATGCCCCACCCTGGCTCACTCAACAGCTCCTAATTAACAGGGCTGGGGCCAAGGCTCTTAGCTACTCCTCCTGGGGTGTTGAGCACTGGGAGGATGGTGAGTCTGGTGTAGGGGTGCCGCGGGTCCAGGCTTATGCTCTCTGCTCCCCGCATGATGCCTGGCACAGAGTGGCTTGGTAGTGAACAGACAAGAGAAAGCTGGTAGCAGAGGCTGCATGTGGTGAGATTTTGAGGGCTAAGTGGGAGTCTTCCCAGGAAACTGCTGCAGCTGAGCCCACCCCTCCTGCCCTAGGTCCATATCCTGTACCTGCTGCTCTGCCGCTCCTTCCAGCTTGCTTACCTCTCACAACACCCTGAGGAGAGGGCGCAGCCTGAGTCCTGCCTGGGGTCTGTGGGGGACGTGTCCCCAAAGCCACTCTGCAGCCCCGGGGCACCCCCTGCCCTAGTGCGAGAGCCCTTCAGCCGGGACCAGCTGTCACAGAACGTCCACGCCCTGGTTTCCTTCCGGCGAACTCCAGCGGGAGGGCTACTGGGCAGTAGTGGGGTATGCACCACCCCAGTCAGGAAGTGGATGGGGAAAGGATCGGGGGCTTGGAGGTTGTGTTGGAGGGGTGGGCTTCTTGCAGGGTTCACCTGGGCTCAAACAGATGGATCTGAATCTGCCTGCCCATAAGCCCCTCTTGGTGCCCTAGAAGGAGATGCCGGAGCCTGAGGGCCGTGGGGGCACCCGTCACACTCGCCTGGGGAACCCCTACTGCTCTCCCACACTGGTGCGCAAGAAGGCCATTCGCAGCAAGCTGATCCGCTCTGGGGCCTACCGAGGCTGCACCTATGAGATGCAGCTGCAGCTATCAGCCCGGGAGGCCTGTGAGTTGGAGGAGGAGGCTGGCTGGCTAGTGGACTTGGCAGGGGTGGGGGTTCATGCATGGTTTTTTGAGGCTGTGGCCTTGCCCCCTTGTATCCACCCTCCTCCCATGGTTGCCTGTGCATGTAAGGATGCATCAGGCTGGAGAGCAACCAGACAGCTGTGTGTGGACCTTAACTGGTGAGTGTAGAATTTCTGTTGGGGACGAGATGTGTGACAGTTGGGAAAAGTTTGGTGGGGAGACAAACCATGGGTTAGGGGGTGTGTGGTAGAGGAACAGGTCTGGCCTTGGGAGGTTCCATCACGCTCCTTCTGACCTTTTTGTTCTCCATAGTTCCAGCTGCATGGGAGGCATGGCCCCGCAGCCCTGGTGGTCCCTCGTGCCTGGTGGAGAATGAGGGTAGTCTGACAGAGAACATCTGGGCCTTTGCTGGCCTCTCCAGGTAAGGGAGTTCTGTCCCTTGGGTTAGATATAAAAAATGTGAGGTAGGGCTCCTTGTCGTGTGCACACAGGGTGCATAGACAGACTGTAACTGGTGAGTGTGGGATGCTCCCAGCCTAGTGACCTGAGGCCATGGACTTCCTCTGCCTGAACCTCAGTTTTTCAGAATGTAAAATGGGGCTAGGGAGAAGAGCAAGACACAAGTGAAACCCTCAGTGTCCGGCCTGTCACTGCCAGCCTTTCTGAGGTTTCTCAGACCTCTCCTGATCAGGGCCTTGACGTCAGCAAGTCAGACCCCCAGAAGGCCTTGAGTTCCTTCAAATTCTGTTTACTGAGTGGCTGATCTGGTTCAGAGCTTCTGAGAGCACAGCAGTCCCTGCTACCACGATCAATCAAGCTTTTGGGGCTAGTATGTCCCTGATCAGGACAACGGTCTGGAGTCTGGGGTCAGACTGGTGGCCTTAACCGTGGCTCCTCCCCCTAGGTCCTGTGCTCTTGCCCTGCTGCGGAGAGATGTGCATGGGGCCTTCCTGTTGTGGCCAGAGCCAGGTACCAGTGACCAGTGGAGCCTGTCTGTGCGGACCCAGTGTGGCGTGGTGCCTCACCAGGTCTTCCGGAACCACCTGGGCCGGTACTGCCTAGAGGTGAGACTGTGGGGTTGCCCTGAGGGGCTTCCAGCTCCACCCCGACGCTAGCACCATCTCTTGATTTTTTTTTTTTTTTTTGAGCTGAGGACTGAACGCACTTGATAGGCAAGTGCTCTACCACTGAGCTAAATCCCCAACCCCCATCTCTTGAATTTTTACTCTGCCCGTTTCCAGTCCCTGGGCTCCTAAGCCCACCTCACTTCATCCAGCTCCCCTGCCGGTGCTCCCTGGCCCCACCCCTCCTCCTAGTCCACTCCTGGTCTCCTTGGCCTTGCTAGCTCTGCTTCTGTTCTTTTGGAGTTTTGTTGTTTTGTTTTGAGACAGGGTTTCTCTGTGTAGCCCTGGCTGTCCTGAAACTCACTCTGTAGACCAGGCTGGCCTCGAACACACAGAGATCCACCTGCCTCTGCTGGTGAGAGGAGCTGTGTGGAGACAGTGGGTTGGCAGGACTCATTCAAATTGTTGTGAATATCCCCAATTCTCATTTCAGGGTCCCATTGCTTTGGTAAAGCAATGCCCTATCTATCACACAGGAGACGTGGCACAACCCCATTTTATTTCTGGTCCTTCAGCCTTGTGGCTACAAGGGAAAAATGTAGGGCTCTACTGTGCATGCCGGGAGGGAGCCCTACATTTTCTCACTCTGTCATCTGGCCTCATCCTCACGCATTGGCCTGTCACTGTAGACGCTTGATCTTTCTTCTGAAAGACTGTGTCAGGTGACTGGAGTTCACCATATCCCAAAAAGCGTGTGCCACCACACCAGCCCTCATTTTTCTGTTCTTGCTGGCTGGGTGCTGACCACAGAGTTCAGGGAGAATCACTGAGGTTCCTGCCCACTGAGGCCTCCCTCTAGAGGCATCTTTCAGAGGTTACCTCTAGGAGAGCTGACCTAAACACACAAAGCCTCTGAGTCCCTGGTCTGTCTCCAGGACTGGGCTGGCAAGGCTTTTACATGACATCTGTACTTCCAAGCCAACTGCCTCAGTCCTGCCCAGACTGGGAAGAGTGAGGAAATGGTGACTGGGTCCATGGTTACTGCACACACCATCTTTCCGATTTATCCCTCCACACGATGGGAGACCAGGGTGGGGCGGGGTGCTGCCACATGGCATGAACCATGGAGCAGGGGACCAGAGCTACGAACCCTTCCTCTTCAGCACCTGCCAGCAGAGTTCTCCAGCCTGGAGGCCCTGGTGGAAAGCCACGCCGGGATGGAGCGCAGCCTCTTCTGCCCACTCAGCATGGGCCGCCTCAACCCCACCTATGAAGAGCAAGACTGTGGTCCTGAAGGCAGGCTGCCCCGGACTCTGCGGCCCCTCAGCCATGCCAAGTCCGAGGCAGAACTGCAAGGCCTGGGCTAGGACGCAAGGCCTCAATCCCCTGTGGGCCCAGCCTTGCCTTGGGCCCTGGTCTGCGGCAGTCACTCTGTCCTTCTTGCACCCCACTCACTGGTCACCAGCTTCAAACAGGTCACTCTGCCCCTCGATCAGTCTTCCATCACTTCACGCCCACGGGAGGGGAGCTCTGAGGTTGGAGATGGAGATACCAGGGCTTCTCGCAGGGCCTGGGGCCAGCTGAGATAGCAGGATGAGCAAGCAGGTAGAGCTAAGGGCCTGGCAACTCTAGGTGACTTTCGGTGGTGCCCGTTGCCAGGTTCCCACAGTCCTCCTAGTGCAGAGGCTTTCCCAGCAGTTCGTGGATGTGGGCACAGCCCTTGCTGGAGGCAGCTAAGCCTCTGTTGGAGGGGAACCGCAGAGAGCTCCCATAGGGAAGCAGATGCTTAGGGAGTTGCCGGTTTGCCACCTCGGCTCTTTTCTGGGTGTCACTCCACCGAGTGGCCCCCCACAGTGAGCTAACTGCAGTTCTGGTCTTCTCATCCGTTAGGCAGCCCCATTTGCAATGGAGAACTAGTACTAACCCAAACCCCACAGAGGAGGGTGTGGCTTTATCAGGGGAGGGCCAGGACACATTCTAGAGGAAGGCAGTGGCCCAGCCAGCAATGACAAATCCAAGTGTCCCTTAAGTCAACTCAGCATAATATATGAATCTACCCAAAAGATCAGACTTCTTAATCAGGTGGTGGTGATGCACACCTTTAATCCCAGCACTTGGGGAGGCAGAGGCAGGTGAATCTCTGAGTTCGAGGCCAGTCTGGTTTACAGAGTGAGTTCCAGGACAGGCAGGGCTACACAGAGAAACTGTCTCAAACAAACAAACAAACAAACAAACAACAGACTTCTTTTGGAAGCAGAGGTGTAGGCACAGGTAGGAGAGGATGTTTGTGTTCAGTGCCTTGAAGGCCACAGGCTTTGGTGGAAGCCACAGGTTTGGGGTTTTGGATCCTAAGAGAAGTGGGCAGCCTCTACAGAACAAAGAGAAGACAGACCTGGGAGGAAGGGGCAGGCCAGGCCTGGTGCTTCCGGCTTCCAACACCCCCATCCTCCCTACACACACACACACACACACACACACACACACACACACACACACACACACACACACACACACACACACACAGATAAGCCCTTAGTTAAGGACATTGTCATTTCTTTCAAGTGACATGTCTCATGAGGGATGGAGAGAAAGGACAGGAGATAACACGCCCCAAACTGAATGTGGGTGATATTCCTTCCATGGCCATTTCCACTGGCATCCTCACTCCCCAAGGAGAGCCTGGTCCCCAGCGGGAACAGAGGGATTAGCATACCCTGTACTTAGGATTTCAACCCAGAAAGTTACACCTAAGGAAAGCTGGCAGCTAACTGGTCCAGACTTTGGGCCAGGGCTCACCTCCAGGAGGGTGTCCATAGTGTGAATTGCTGATGTGTATAATACCAGGGGATAATTCAACTCGTCCAAGGGACCAGCCTTCCCCATGCCTTTTAACATTTCTTCCAAACCGAACAGTTTGGAGCCCATGTGTTCAGACTGTGTCTTAACTACAGACCATAGTTCTGTCTTTGTTCAAACATCATCAAGCCCCCGCTGTGTGGACTTCAAGATAAATAAAACATATTTCTTCACAGTTTATTGCAGTTCCTTGAGTGGCTAGATCTTCATTCACATTTTCCTGTGTTGCACTTTTTTTTTTTTTGCCAAACATACCACAGATGGTATGGAATGGTGAGCCTGACAGAGGTCCTGGCCTCCAAAGTCCAGAAAAAACTGAACTGAGAGGTGGAGCTTGGTGGAGAGGTCTTCTAAGAGAGAGATTTAAGGATTAGTGAGAAGACGTCTTTGTCTTTCTGTCGCACCTGCTGATCTGAGTGTGATCCATTGGACCCATGTTGTGGAAGGAGAGACCCATTTCCTGCAATTGTCCTCCTGCCTCCACACTCAGTGTTCACCTGTGCATTCATGCAAGTGCACCCACGTGCAGATACACACACACAAAGTGCACCCACGTACAGACACACACCACACAAAGTGCACCCATGTGCGGGGACACACACACACAGTGCACCCACGTGCAGACATACACACACACACAAAGTGCACCCATGTGTGGACACACACACATTTAAAAAAAAATTCAGGGCCAGGCGGTGGCCCAAGCCTTTAATCCCAGCACTGGGGAGGCAGAGGCAGGCAGATTTCTGAGAGTTCAAGGCCAGCCTGGGCTACCAAGTAAGTTCCAAGAAAGGCGCAAAGCTACACAGAGAAACCCTGTCTTGAAAAACAAACAACAACAAAGAAATTCAGACTGTACTGATATCTTGGGCTTGCTTACTGCTCCAGCAAAACACAACAGACCTTCACACAGCCCAGGCCTGCCTAAACCTGATCTGAGCTCCAGTGAAATCTAAGATACTTGTCCTGACTCCCTACAAGTGACAGAGGATCCTTTTAAAGATGATCCACAGAACTAGTTATTTTGTAGTCGTGTGTGTGTGTGTGTGTGTGTGTGTGTGTGTGTGTGTGCGCGCGCGCGCGCGCTCCCTCCCCCCCAATGTTAGTTTTCCCTTCTAGTTTGCAAGAGGGCTGTCTTCCCAGCACCTGACATATGACTGACATCACGGTGTTTCTGCAGAGGAACCCACAGGAGCATTGCAACTGGGTGGTTGGTGGCTTAGACTGGTCCAGGAGGTTAGGCTGTGTGATCTTCCCAACAGAAAGACTATCTCCTAAAGTTTTTGGCTTGTCAATGTTTTTTAAAAATACATATATGTGGGTGGGGATTTAGCTCAGTGGTAGAGCACTTTCCTAGCAAGTGCAAGGCCCTGGGTTCGATCCTCAGCTCCACAAAAAAAATAATAAATAAAAATAAAAATTATATTTTATATATATATATATTTGAGGCCCGCCTGGTCTTCAGAGCGAGTTCCAGGACAGCCACGGCAACAGAGAAACCTTGTCTCGAAAAACCACCCCCCCAAAAAAAAAAACCACCTCGAAACATTTATTTATATGTGTGAGCCCCCTTGCAAGTCAGTTCTCTTGGTCCACTATATGGGTCTCGGGTAGAACGCAGGCAGCAAGCGCCTTTCATTAGCTAAGCCATCTCGCTGGTCCAGTTTTCGTGTCTTTTAAAATCTTGACTTTTTTGTTGTTGTTTTTGTTTTTCAAGAGTTTTGCAGTAGTCTCTGTGTAGTTTTGGTGCCTGTCGTCCTGGGTCTTGCTCTGTAGACCAGGATGGCCTCAAACTCACATAGATCCACCTGGCTCTGCTGGGATTAAAGGCTGCGCCACCACCGCCCAGCCAAAATCTGGACTCTTAAAACTGGCCCTATCATCCAGCAGCTTCACCCTGCCAGTGGACTGTGGACTGGGGATAGCGAAGTCCTTGTCACCCTCTCAGTCTCTAACCCCTGAAAGAGGTGGAGTCAAGCATGGGTTCCAGGTCGTAGCTTGGCCACCTCTACCTGGCTGCTGAGCCTCTGGGCTGGAGCTGCGAGGCCTGGGAGATAGAGAGGAGGGTCAGGGCCGCCCCAACCACCGGGTGCATCCCAAGCGGCTAGCTTGCAGCCCGGCTCTCCTTCCCCTTCAGTGTTCCGCGGTCCGCCCTGTGACGCCACGGACGTTGCCCGGCAACGGCGAACGCCGAGACGGCGTGCACGAGCGCGAGCGCGGCCCGGCCAGCTCCGGGGCTCGGGTCGTGCGGCGGCGCCTGCAGCGCGGATCCCCCGTTCCCCGCCCGGGCCCGGCCTCAGGGACGGGCGAGCCCGGGCGCGGGAGGCGGCGGCCCGGGCTCCAGCCCGGAGACTTGTCCGCCGCGCCCCTGCTGCTCCCAGCGCGCCGCGCGCGGAGTCCTGGTCCCCGGCTGTGGCCCCGCCCCTGCCGCCAAGCCCCGCCCCGCGCGGGCTCTGGTTCCACCCCCTGGACCTGGCCACGCCCCCGGGGCTTGTGGGGCGCCATGGCCTCGGAGTCCGTGAAGGTAGTGGTACGCTGCCGGCCCATGAACCAGCGCGAGCGCGAGCTGAGCTGTCAGACGGTGGTGACGGTGGACTGCGCACGCGGCCAATGCTTCATTCAGAACCCGGGAGCGGCCGACGAGCCTCCGAAGCAGTTCACCTTCGACGGCGCCTACTACATGGACCACTTCACCGAGCAGATCTACAACGAGATCGCCTACCCGCTGGTGGAGGTGAGGGTGCCCCGAGACTGCAGGGCCAGGCTCCGGGCTCCCCGAAGGTGGAGACGGGATAGGTGGGTTAGCCCAGCCCCTGCCGCCCAAGCCAAGCGAGAAGGCGCTGGGCACAGGTGGATAATGGCAGGTTAGTCTAAAGCTTGTCCTTGGCTGCAGACACCTGGAACCTGTCTCCAGTGTGGTGTCCCCATTGAGCCCAGCGCCCCAGCTGGTCCACACCCCCATCCTTTGCAGCCTTTACCAGCTTGTCCTGATCCTCCTCCCTTGTAGCCCCTTAACCACAGACTCCAGACCCAGGGCCTCCCGGTGCTCTGCCCTCATTCCAGACCTGCAGGATCCTGAAGGCTCCAGCCATTTCCCCAGGCCTCCTTCCTTCCCGAGTCTCAAGATTCTTCTCTGTCAGGTGGTGGTCCACACTTGCTCCCATTTCAGCCCCACAAACAAAGCCCTCCTCATTGCACTGCTCTTGAGAGCAATGGAGGAAACTCCTTTCTAAAGAGGGAACAGTGTGGGGCTTCCCTTTGTCACTTGAACATGCTCCAGTGTCTGATGTTCAGAAAAGTTCTGCTGCAGGGAAACCCATTGACTTCGTTGACCTAGCATTCTCCAAAAGTTTAACAGAGACGCTTTCAATTTTGACAGGCAGGGCCTCTCTCAGCTCTTGCACCTCTCCTGCCTGTTGAGAGGGCAGATGTGTTCCGAAGCCTCCAGGCTGCCTGGCGCTGAGGCAGCCTTACTCCTCATTATGCATCCTTAGAATCTAGGGTCAAGTGTGTATCTGCTCTGCTGAACTCTGACCCTACTCCCAAGGCTTTCTGACTGGTGATGTAGACCACAGAGCACACGACAAGAGATGATTCCCTCTGAATACTCAGAGGACAATGGACAGTGCCCCCCTGGGGACAGTCCCAGTCTCTCAGGATAGCTCAGTTGTCTACTGTTGGCCTGGTTTTCCAGGCTAGAAGGGACCCAAGAGGTCATCTGAATGATGTCTAAATCTCCATCGAGTAAAGGACCAGCCCTTGCTTGCATGTCTTCAGTGGCTGAAGTTTGTGCTTCCAAAGCAATCTGTCCCACTCTTGTTTCTTTGTCTTCAGAGTGTCTCATCCACTCCCAGGCCTCCCAGTTTTCAGTCCTGCCGTTGTCCCAGGGACCCTGCAGAACATGGGTGTTCCTCTATCCAGGCTTGGCATCTTGAAGATTTGAACTCGTGTTCTTCCTCAGCCTTGCTTCTTTCTAGGGCTGTCAGGGTGAGGTCTCAGTTGCCTTCTTTGTGGATTACACAGTATCCAAGCAAGCCCCCCTCCCCCAGAGGAAGACACTAAGGAAATAATGACGGGCCTGTTGGATCTCTCTTCCAGCTTTCTCTTCTGAGTCCCACTGTGCAGAACTATCTCTGGACACTCCCTAGATCTCAGATTTGATCCATTCATTCATTAATCCACTACCCATCTGTGCAAAGAAACACAAGCATCTCCACCATGAGCCCCCAGATTGAGCATGGGGAGAGCCTGTAAAGGCCATAGGACTTGCCCTCATCAAGGTCAAAAGGGAGAAGCCGCTAAGCTAACTGTTAGCAATTGGTGGTAAAGGGGTGGGGGGAGCACAGGGAGGCCAGCAAACCTTGGAAGAGGTGGAGAGGAAAATGGAGAGAGGCGAGTCTGAGATGGGACCTGTAGGATGCTAGCCAAGCAGGAAGGTGGAAGGCTGTCAGGGGAAGTCTGGAGTGCAGCATCTGCTCTTCACAAGAAAAGCTGGAGTCATTCCTGTCAGAGAAATGGCTGAGGCCTGAGGAGTCATGGAACAGGCTAGGGACAGTTCTGGATCCCTGTGTCCAGATTCCATGCTCCATCTCCCGTTAGAGAACAGAAGCACATGCAGGTAAGCCAGGAGCAGGTGCCCAGGTGAGACCATGGCTGTGTAGACCACGGGCCTGCTTGCTCTGTCCCTTGCCAGGGCTTTCTGGCAGGTAGCTTGGGCTTTTTACCTGGGATCCTCCCTCAGCTCCTATCCAATGCCCTCCCTATATGTCAGATCCACTTTCTGCCTTTTCTCTCCCAGCCTCCACCCCTTCCACCCAGGCTCTGTCCCTCATCTTCTGTCCCTGACTGAGCTTTTCAACTCTCCTGGGGCTTTCTTCTCCACACCCACCCTTGGGTGACTCCCATCCCATCCTGCCTGATCCAGCTTCCCTGCCCCCTTAACCAGGAGCCCTGCCATCCCATCTCCTGCCCCTGACGGATTTCGCCAGAGCTACCTCTTGATGAATTACTTCCGGTCGACCTGGTGCTGCATAAACACAGCTTCCGGCATGACCAGTCTGAGAAGGGTGGCCCCGGGTCCTTGTGCAGAAGCAAGGGTAGACTGTTTAACCAGGGAGATGTTTGGGAGGGAGCATAGGGAAGACAGAGTACAGTTTAGAACAGTTGTTTCCACTTGCTAGAAGGAACTATGTAGCATGTCTAATGTGCTGTTGTGAGGATTATTGCTGAGGATAACACGAGGTTCAAGCTCATTGCTGGGCTGGGAGTACAGCTCAAGTGTGGAGCCCTTGCCCAGTTTGTGTGATGCTCTAGGTTTGATCTCAGTACACACACACACACACACACACACACACACACACACACGAGATCAAATTTCGTTTTTTTACTCTTTTGCTCTTTGGGGGCCCACCACCAGCTCCCAAATAAATCACACAAAGGCTTGTTCTTACTTATGGATGCCCACCCTTAGCTTACCTGGCTTCTACCTTGCTCTGTTTTGGTATACCTTTCTTTACTTCTTACTCCATGGCTTGCTGTGTAGCTGGGTGCCTGGTGCCTGATGTCCTTCTCCTTTTCTTGCTCCTTAATCTTTTCCTCCCACATTTCTCCTCCTAATCTCTCTGCCTACAGCCCTGCCTATCCTTTCTCCTACCTAGCTATTGGCCATTCAGCTCTTTATTAGACCAATCATGTGTTTTAGACAGGTAAAGTAACACAGCTTCACAGAGTTAAACAAATGCAACATAGAAGAATGTAATATTTTGCATTATTAAACAAATGTTCCACAGCATAAACAAATGTAACACATCTTAAAATAATATTCTATGCCGGGCAGTGGTGGCGCACACCTGTAATACCAGCACTCAGGAGGCAGAGCCAGGTGGATCTCTGTGAGTTCCAGGGCAGCCTGGTCTACAGAGCTAGTCCAGGACAGGCTCCAAAGCTACAGAGAAACCCTGCCTTGAAAACAAACAAACAAACAAACAAACAAAACTACAACATTTCCCCTTTTTTTGTCTAAATAAAAATGAAAGGTTTTAACTTTAACATAGTAAAACTATGTACAACAAAAAGTTATCAAGAATTGCATTGCAATATTCAGTCTATTTGTATTTAGCAAATTTAGAGAAAACACTCCACCATCCATTCCATCTTAGTAACTCCAAAGTTTTATACCTAATTTATTTTCTATCATAAGGAAAACTGAAACTCTAATTATTTAGTCTTTAACTCCATCAAAGACCCAGAAAGTTGTGATATTACCTACCAACAGAGGCATCTTGCTGCCTTGGACAGTCATCCAAAGTTCCTCTGCAATGTTGGGGCATCCATCTTAGCCTACAGGCCTAGAATATCTGGTAGACTTTTCAATGAAGCAAGAAATTTTAAGGACTGTCCTGCCTTGTATTGGCAAAGTTCATCAGTTGCTTTCTTCTGTGTCCTGCAGGAGGTCTGGCAGACTCTTCTGTGAAGCAGGAATTTTAAAGGACTGTCCTGCCTTGTCTTGGCAAAATTCAACAGTCTTTTTCCTGTGTGTCCTGAATGTCCAGTCTGCACAGGACACTGTCAGGCAGTCCAGGCAAGAGCAGTTTCTTTTTCCAATGGCTAGCTTTGCCACAACAAAAGCAAAATCCATAAGGAGTTTCCTCAATGCCCATTATCTTCTCTGAAATAAATTGGTGCTGCCAGGAACAGATGTATCTCATTGTCATGAAAAACCCTATGTTAAAACATTTTAAATGCCATATTCTATTGGTCTTTGAAGTGTTTAAAGACTATCTATCTAAAATATATCTCTGTAGGATCTTGAAAACATGCCTAACATATTTACAAATTTGATTGTTATAAATGACTACTAACCTGTGTTTCTAGATTATCCTAAATAATTTATAATAACTTTCAAAACTAGAATTTTACCTTACATTTTAAAACAAACTTCATGGCTACAATACCTTAAACAAGAGTAGAAACATATATACAGTGTAACAAAATAACTTTAAATTTGTATCAATGAGCCAGGCAGTGGTTGTTAGTTATTTAGCGGCACTCTTACCCTGCGAGGAACACCCGGAACACAACAAATCCACAGAAGAGCTGTTTATTAATATAGGATAGGAAGAGACAGACGTGACAGGTGACAGGCCTGTGTGAAACACGCACGTGAGTGAGGAGACAAGAAGAGGAGAGAGAGAAGAGAAGAGAGACCTGTGCAAAATGGTGCTGGCCTTTTAAAGAGTGGGCAGCGCATGCGTACAGGACCGCATGTGGCTACTCCATGCATGCACGTAGATTACATGGCCTCGCGCGCGCTTTATGCAACCATGTAAAGCCACGGAGTCCTAGCCATGCAAGATGTTTGACCCGGAAATGGCTATTTTGAACCGGAAATAACTAGGCGGTCCGCCGGGCAAGCCCAACCATGTGTGGACATGTTGTGATTTCCTATCAGTGGTGGCGCAGGCCTTTAATCCCAGCACTCGGGAGACAGAGGCAGGCGGATCTTTGTGAGTTTGAGACCAGCCTGGTCTACAGAGTGAGATCCAGGAAAGGCACAAAACTACACAGAGAAACCCTGTCCCGAAAAAAAACCAAAAAATAAAATAAAATAAAAATTTGTATCAATGTACTGTATTCCACTAAATGATAACAAATATCTACAACTCACCAAATAACCAAAGACCACCCATCCCTTCTCTTGGGAATGTGGGTGTCATATTCTTCAGACCATTTCCTGTTGTCTGTGAGCAAAGACATCTTTATGGGTCCCTGAGAAAAATTGAGATAATGGCCAGGTCCTGGGTAGACCAGTTACAACCTTTGTTGATAGATATCACCTGTCAAGGTTCAGGAGGTCTCCCTTGATCAAACCTGATCCATATTAACCAGGAACAAATCCACAGCCTCTTGTTTCCTCTGCAAACAAGCAAGACCTCTTCTCAAAAGCGTTTTTGACTTCCATTTGACAAATACATGTTTTGAGTTCCATTTTAAAGTTAAGGCATTTTAAAAGTATCCAGGCTGGCTTATTTCATCAGTCCCTCTCTCAATCCCATGTCTCTCAGCAGCTGTCATTTGCTGGTCAACCATCAAAAAGATTCAAAACCAACACAATACCACACAGGATCCAGATTCCCTGTGTATTTCCCATCCTATGCGGCTTTTTTCTTCTATATTACTTCTGTTCTCTCTTTAAAGGCTTTATTTATTCATTCATTCATTCATTCATTTATTCATTTATTTATTTATTCATTTATTTATTTATTTATTTATGGTTTTTCAAGACAGGGTTTCTCTGTGTAGCTTTGCACCTTTCCTGGAACTCGCTTTGGAGACTAGGCTGGCTTCAAACTCGCGTGCGCCACCACCGCCAGGCTTTTTTTTTTTTTTTTTAAGCTTTCTCAGGCCTTATGGAAATTCAGGCTCCACTTTGGGTGCAAAATTTTTTTTTGTTTTTGTTTTTACCCTTTTTTTCTTTGGGGGCCCAGCACCCAGCTCCCAAATAAATCACACAGAGACCTATTCTTACTTATGAATGCCCAGCCTTAGCTTGGCTTGTTTCTATCCAGCTTTTCTTAAAGAAGAACTTATTACTCTGTCTACCTTATGCCTCTTGGCTTTTCTTTCTTTATTCTGTATTCCTTCCTTTACTTCTTACTTTGTGGCTAGCCCCTGATGGCCTCCTCTCCTTTTCTTGCTCCTCTATCTTCTCTTCCCAAATTTCTCCTCCTATTTATTCTCTCTGCCTGGCAGCCCCGCCTATCCTTTCTCCTGCCTAGCTATTGGCCACTCAGCTCATTATTAGACCAATCAGGTGTTTTAGACAGGCACAGTAACACAGCTTCACAGAGTTAAATAAATGCAACATAGAAGAATGCAACATATCTTTGCATCATTAAACAAGTGTTCCACAGCATAAACAAATGTAACACATCTTAAAATAATATTCTACAACAATCAACAGTTGATTTCATGAAAATCCACTAAATTTCATAGTTTAATAAGAGAGAACGGGGCAGCAGAACACAGTGAGCAATTGGTGGACATTGGGCCCTTGCCTCACATGTGCTTGTCCCCTAGAACCCCCTAGGGTATCAGTTACCATGTCAGACATTTTAAAAAATCTTTGTTTCATCTTAGAAATATACCTAAAGGTGTTTTCTAGTTTATCGGGGCAATGTTGTCCTATGGAACATACTGGAACAATGGAAATTCTCTGTATGTGCACTTACCAGTGAGGTACCCACTAGACACAGGTGGCAAGGGGCATAGGAAGGAGACTGGTACCATGGAAGATCTGAACATATTAGTTACTTCTGCATCACTGTGACCCAAATACCCGACAGAAGTGAGGATGGGAAGGTGTGCTGTGACTCACTGTTTCAGGGCTCAGTGCATCAGGATGAGGAGGTGGTTTCAGCGCAGCAAGGATCCCTCACACAGCCAATCAGCAGGCAGATGAGCCAGAACTAGGGAGTGGGTTATAAGCTTCAAAAGCCTGTTCCCGGTAACCTGCTTCTGCCAGCTCAGCCCCTGAAGATTCTGCAGCACCCCCAAACAGTGTTACTCAAGACATGACCTATGGGGAACACGTCAGATTCCAGCCATAATAATTTTTTTGTTTGTTGTCTTTTGTGAGACAGGGATTCTCTGTGTAGCCCTGGCTATCTTATAGCTCACTCTGTAGACCAGGCTGGCCTCTAACTCACAGGGATCCACCTGCCTCTGCCTCCTGAGTGCTGGGATTAAAGGTGTACACCACCATGCCCAGCTATAATACTTTTCAGTTAAGTTTAAATACATAAATAAAGCTGTTTTACATAGCAGACTTGAGCCACATACACAGTTTTAGCTCCCACAGTGGTGGCCTTCTAAAAACTAAAAGGGGTGAAATAAAACTGATTATAACAGAGTTAATGCAGCATATCTATAATATTTCAGTAAAACAGAATTAGAGATATTATGTATAATATCTATTAGTTGGTATTTTATGTTTATTATATTAAGTCTGTGAAGTCTGTAGCTGGGCATGGTGGTGTACCCTTGTAGTCCCAGCACTTAGGAGGCAGAGGCAGGCAGATTTCTGTGTGCCCAAGGCCAGCCTGGTATAAAAAAAAAAAATGAGTTCCAGGACAGCCAGGGCTGTTGCACAGAGAAAGTCTTTCTTGAAAAAAAAAAAAAAGACTGTGAAGTCTGGTATTTTATATTTAAAGAACATCTCAATTCTAATCTTTTGTTTTGTTTTGTTTGTTTTTTCAAGACAGGGTTTCTTTGTGTAGTTTTGGTGCCTGTCCTGGGGTCTCGCTCTGTAGACCAGGCTGGCCTCGAACTCACAGAGATCTGCCTGCCTCTGCCTCCTGAGTTCTGGGATTAAAGGCGTGCACCACTACCGCCCGGCTCAATTCCAATCTTTAAAATAAAGAGAAGGGCCACTGTGGTAGTGCACACTTATAATCCCAGAACTTGGAAGACAGAGCCAGGAGGATCCCAAGAAATTCCAGGCCAGTCTGAAACCAGAGAGAGCCCAGAGTGGAGATGTGGCTTGCTCAGCACGCAGTCCTGGGTTCAGTCCCAGCATAAACCCTACATAGTGGCCTCAGCTTGTAATTCTAGCTCCTGAGAAGGTGGAATTCTGCTATGAATTTCTTGTGCACTCATACACTACTAGGCCACAACGGAAAACAGTGTAAGCCTCTCAGACCTACTGCTGATCTGAACTAGGTAACACCCCTACAGAGACAACACCTGTCTCCTAAGCCTAGGAGACAGGCAGATTGTAGATGCACAGCTTCCTCTTCCTGTCAGTCACCTGTCAGCTGTCCAGGTCTCCTCGGCAGCAGCTCCACTTCTGTCCTACCTCTGCTATACGGAAGAAGGCCTTGTCGGCTTCTTCCCACACCTTCCTGCTTCCTGTCTTTGACTGCCTCTCTTCACGATGCTCTGGACTTCTGTGTACACCTCCTTCTGTGGGGAGGGGCATTGGGTCTGCCTCCCCACATTCCCGGCAGACATTTAGCAAGCACTGTCCATGCCTGCACTTGCCGTATCTAATACACGAGATGATTCAGCTTTAGGAAGGGGCTGTGTTCTCATCCTTTATGATGGGTGAGGAGACTGAGAGTCCATGTGCCAAGTCCGGTAAAGAGTAGAGATGGGCTGAGGGTGTGGATTGGTGAGAACACCCTTGCCTAGCATATGTGAGACCTTGAGTTCTGTCTCCAGCAGTGCACGAAGAAGCAAAACAAGCATGGATATACAATTTGAACCAAGGTGGCTCCCAAGCACAGGCTTTTAGATAACCCCACCTTGGCATGATGCTTAACCCCATCAGACCATTGTTTGAGGACAGACTGGTGCCTTGTTCAATGGGGACCCCAGCAGGGCACTGGAGTCCATGGGCTGGGGACCATGGTGCCCACCTGGACCTGTCATCTGAACACCTGACCTTGGTTCCCTCCCACACAGGGTGTCACTGAGGGCTACAACGGTACTATTTTTGCATATGGCCAGACAGGCAGTGGGAAATCCTTCACCATGCAGGGCCTGCCGGATCCCCCCTGCCAGAGAGGCATCATCCCCAGAGCCTTCGAGCATGTATTTGAGAGTGTTCAGGTATGGGCCTCACATGGGAAGAGGTAAGGCTAAGTGTCACAGATGGCCCCCAGAGTACCTGTGACAGGCATGGACTGTGGGTTGCAGTCAGAACCTGGTCCTGACTCTGCCTGGGTCAACAGAGCCAAGTCCTGGATTCTAAAAAGATCGTGGGTGAAAAACAAACCTGAGAAGAGTGTTGGTTCCGTGTTTTTCTCCTGCTGTCTTTGAATGTTCAAATTCATTTAACATTCTTGTATGATGACTCTGAACATGGTGACAGGAAGTGGTCATAACAGTCACGGCTCTCCCATTCATTGAGCAATTACTAAAGACCAAACTTGGAGGAAGCCCTTTGTGTACTAATCTCATGGACCTCAGATTGGACAACTCCCAATTGTGGTGGCCCTAGATGCTCCCACTCTTCAGCCCAAAGCCAGGGCTTGGTCCAGGTGGAGTCACTGAAACTGTGACCGTGGTTTCTCACCTGAGTAGTATGGAGGTTTCCATCTCCCTTCCTGTGAAGTTTGTAGGCAGCACATTGGATGAATAGCCATAACCCAGCTTGGAGGTCTGAGGGTTCTGGAGCTGGAGAAGGCTTGCCAGCAGGGCAGGCAGGGTAGGGTTGGGGTGAGGGCCCATGTGGCCTGATGTCTCCCTCCATCCTCAATGTCTCAGCTGTGGAGGCCTGAGCAGCAGGTAGGTTTGGAACCAGCCATCTTTTCATGCTCTGCTTCCTACAGTGTGCAGAAAACACCAAGTTCCTGGTCCGGGCTTCCTATCTGGAGATCTACAATGAAGATGTCCGTGACCTGCTTGGCGCTGACACCAAGCAGAAGCTGGAGGTGGGTACAGACCCCATGTGTGGTGGTTAGGAAGTTCCCAGGGGAGAGGCTAGTATCAGACAGTGCTGGGACTCAGGATCCTGCTGCCTCAGTTTCTCTAGTATTGGGATCATGGACAAACATCCTGTCCAGACTGGGGCCTTTTGAACTTGAGTCCTTAGAGAACCTAATGCGTGGGCTGTTACTGTTTCTGCTGCCACCACACAGGCTGGCTATCACCTTGAGCAAGGCCACTTCTGTTGAAACAAGGTGGAGTTTTCCAATAGATTTCTATTTTAGAAAACACTTCCACTGATAAAAATTAATAGATGGTCTAAAAGCAGGTATGAGTTACTTACTAAGCACTTACTATGTACTGGCTCCTCAGGTGCACTTTTCCACTTCATTTTTGGAGTAATCTTGCTTCTGGTTGTTGTCATCTCTAATTTACCAGAGTGGAAAGGAGGCTGAGAGAGCCACAACCTGTCCAGGTTCTACAATGCAGCAAGTGGCTAAGCCTGGACTTGAACCCAGGTCTCCCTAACTGAAGGGTTTGAACTTCAAACACCTGCTTTTACTGATGCTTATATGGCTAGGATTCCATCATCTTGGTCCACTTTGAAAAGGGGTATTGAGAATTGAAGACAGTAAGTAGAGCAAGCCCTCAGCATAGTGCCAGCACCCAGTAGGTGTTCAGTAGGCGAGCTTTAGAGGAAAACCCAGCAACGACAGGGGGGGCTGGCAAGTGGAGCCCCTGAGGGGCAGAGTCAAGGACAGGTGAACCCCACTCAAGGCAGTGAAGATGGGGTTTGGCTTAGTTAGAGAGCCTCAGGCACATTTTGTAAGTTGTCCTCAGTCTCTTCAAAGAACCGGTTTAGGGTGGGAGATTGCTGCTTCCCAAACAAAGGTGGAGGCAAAGCTAGAAGGCATGTGAGGGCTCTGTCCAGATAGGCTGGACCTGCATGACTGCTTGGGGCACCCTGCCGGACTTGGCTTAATGGCACAGGCTATAATCCTAGAAGTGGGGAGACTGAGGCAGGGGGATTACAAGTTCCAGGCCAACCTGGATCACATAGGGAGACTGTCAAAACAGAGAAGAAAAGGAAGGAAGGAAGGAGAAAGAAAGAAAGAAAGAAAGAAGAAAGAAGGAAGGAAGGAAGGAAGGAAAGAAAGAAAGAGAAAGAAAGAAAGAAAATATAGAAGTAGGAAAGGAGGAGAGTGAGTGAGTGAGCAAGGGGGAGAGAGGGAGAAGGAGGGGGAGAGAGGGGGAGAGAGAGAGAGAGAGAGAGAGAGAGAGAGAGAGAGAGAGAGGGAGAATATGAGCAAGCAAATACTACCAGGACTAGAAGCCGGTGAGAGGGCGTGGAGTCCCAGCTGGGACCCGTTGGCCTTGGCCTTGGCAGAGGTACTGATCTTGCTCCTGCCTGGGGCACTGACAAACCGAATGGCCTGCTCCAGGGAGGAGAGGCCAGTCTGAGATGCTGCCCCTCATCTGTGCTGGGATACCTCTGGATTTCCCCTCCAGCTATGATGCTTATGATCTGGCCAAGCCTCCCCCCCCTCCCCCCAGGGTCCACTAGGAAGCCAGTGATTCCAGCTTTAGGTGAGGGAGGGACAGTGGTCTATTGATTGTTTTCAGCAAAGACTTACTGGGGGGGGGGCAGAACCCATGTGTACCAGTGTGCCAGGTCACACACTGTGCTGGACCCTCCTCCTCCTCTCCTCAACTTCCATCCATCCACTCAAGGCCCTGCCCATCCTCCTGCTGCGGGCTTTGCACAAGCCTAGCTAGCGGCTCTTTGCCCTCCCTGCCAGGAACCTCTACCACCAACCTGCAGCATCCCCCTCACCAGAAGAGGATATTGGGAGCTGTAAGTCATGACTCACCCTCAGCCAGAGAAACAGGCAGAGGAGTTGGGTGGAGACTGGGAGCTCCAAAAGGCTAGCCTCAGGGTCAGAGCCCTGCCTGCTCTCAGACCTTCCAACCAACTTGTGTGGGTGCTGTGGGGACGCTATCCCTTCTTGGCTACCCTGGACCCTGGGAAGGCCTCGCTCAGGGAGCCCATTGCCTTGGGGGCAGCAGGTGATAGATGTGCTCAGCGGTGCACACCCTGCCGGCACTGGGTCTTTGATAGGTGGCTGCTTTGTGGGTGATATGCAGATGGTTTCCATGTAAGCGTAGGAGAATCCTGTTCTCATCCTCTATGATTCAGGCACCTATGTATAACCCAAAGAACACACAGAGTGGGAATGGATTGGAACCCGAGGCTCCACAGAGCAAGCTCTTAGCCTGTGGTTAGCATAGCGCCTGGTACGTTTTATAATTAGGAGTCAAGGAAGGTCAGCAGGAGATTTGGGGAAGCTATCCACCCCAACCAGTATAAATACTGCCCCAGATCTCCACCCAATAGATCATGGAGTGGAGTAGAGCCTGCAGGGCCCTCCCAAAATCCGTCCTGAGCCATGTCTGGGGGAGAGCTTATGAACGTCTCTTCCCAGTTGGACACTAGTCACAGCCATGTGCCTGTGCCCCCTCCATCCCTGCCATAGCACAGCTGGTTGCTATGGAGACCTGGCTCTGGTTTCTTGGAGCCTAGATGAGCAGTTACTGAGGGGAGATAGGATGTACAGCTGTCAGCCATCACTCAGCACCTCCCCAGGACCAAATGTTGCAGTGGGTATGAGTAAGCGTAGTGGAACTTCTCTGACTTGAGGGTGTCAGAGATGAGGGGGCTGGTTTTGCCTTGTGAGGTTACTCATGCTCAGAGCAGAATCCCTGTCCTCTTCATGACCTGCTTCCACTGAGCCCACTAAGTTCCACAGGCCTGCTTCCTTCTTATGTCCATGTAGCCTACAGAAATGGGGGTTTATCCCATTTCATAGTTGAGGTGACTCAAGCCTACAGAAGCCAGCTGATGTCCCTCATCTAGCAGGGTTTCTAGCCGGAGTCCTATTGAATAAATAGGAAGGTGGATAAGTATGCTTTTTAAAATAGGGTCTCCCCCCCCCCCCAGACAGGGTTTTTCTGTGTAGTTTTGGTGCCTGTCCTGGATCTTGCCTCACAGAGTGCTGGGATTAAAGGCATGCACCATCATGCCTGGCTAAATAGGCTCTTGTTGTTATTATTTTTCAAGACAAGTTTTCTTGTGTGGCTCTGGCTGTCCTGGAACTCACTATGTAGAGCAGGCTGGTATAGAACTCAGAGATCTGCCTGCCTCTGCCTCCTGAGTGCTGGGATTAAAGGGAGGTACCACCACCGCCCATTCTAAATAGGCTCTTTTAACAACAATTTTTTTAGATGGATTTATTCTTATTTTTACATGTATGAGTGTTTTGCCTATATGTATATGTTTGTATGTATGCTGTATATATGGATTTTGTTTGTATGTGCACTGTGTACATGTCTAGGCCCTCCAGAAACCAGAAGAGGCTGTTGAGCTATGACACCCTGGAACTGGAGCTACAAATGGCTGTGAGCCATCATGAGAACACTGGGAATTGAACCCAGGTCCTCTGCAAGAGCAACAAGTGCTCTTAGCCACTCTGAGCCATCTCTCCAGCCCACTATGCTCTTTCTGAGGGTGACCAGATACTCACCAGACCTGCTGTGTGCCCCCAACATAGCTCTAGATCCAGGGAGTGTAGTGGGATCCATGGAGTCCGTTTCTGGGCCCTGAATGCTGCCTGCCTCTGTTTGCAGGAGCCTGTCCTTTGTGCCCATCCTCTATGACTCTCTTTATCCTGTTTCTGAAGCCTCTGTCACTGGGACCCCACTATTAGCCATGTGGCTCTCAGAAAGTCATTTAACTTATCTGTTCCATAGAACCAGCCCCAATAGGACTTCATACCCAAGCAGGTGGAGCTAGCCTGTGTCCCCACGGGACTCCTACACAGAAGGGGACTTGTCCCCTCCTGGGACCCCTAGAGCAGACCACTGGGCCTTCTGGGCTCCAGTCAACGTGGCCACTTGGCAGGCAAACACTTGTTGTTGATCTGCTTTCCTTCCTTCCCCCAGCCAAGACACAGTCCTGCTGTGTAGCCCAGGCTGGCCTTGAATGTGCAGTAGCTCCCCCCTGCCCACTAAGTGCTAAGATTACAGACGTGTCCTGCTGCGCCCAGCCCTTCATCGGTCCTTACCAGTGTGGTTTTCTTTCCTCTTGAGAAAGTCTGCATTCACTGCTCTGAGTAGCAACAAAGCTCCTTGGCTTCCTGGGAAAGGGAGCCAGGAACATCGGGGGCATCGCAGCTTGCTCGCCACATCTCCAAGGGCTGAGCTGAGAACCTTGTGGGCTTTGGGCAACAAATGACTCCACCTGCCATCATCCAGGAGTCAGGAGACATTTCCATTGCCCCAGTCAGAAGAGGGAACATCAGGAGCCATGTGGACAGGACAAAGGAGATACATTCCGAGCCCTGGGTGCCAGCCCCATCATCTTCCAGAAGCTGAGGGGCCCATGCAAAGCTTGTCTGCCTTACTTTACTGAGTCTTTACCATGCCCATGATAGGTATGTCATGCCCATTTTCCAGATGTGCATATTGAGGTTCAGGATGTTACTGGCCCAAGATCCTGCAATGGGTGGGAGGCAGGAGTAGGTTTGCAGCTGGCTCCACTAGAGTGAGCCCCCTGCCTATTACAGGATGGTTTACGAGTGCACAGGTAGCCTGGACAGGGTCCTGCCTCTGGGTTCATTAGAGATCCTTGGTGATCTCAGCCTTCCCTGCTCCTTTCTGCAGCTGAAGGAGCACCCTGAGAAGGGTGTATATGTCAAGGGGCTGTCCATGCACACGGTGCATAATGTGGCCCAGTGCGAGCGTGTCATGGAGACCGGCTGGAAGAACCGTGCGGTTGGCTACACCCTGATGAATAAGGACTCCTCCCGCTCACACTCCATCTTCACCATCAGCATCGAGATCTATGCCGTGGGTATGGGGCCAGCTGCGGGCAGAGGGTGGCCCAGACATTCTGAGCCAGGTTCCCACTTCCTGCTAGGAGGGCATCTCACCTCTTTGGAGCCTGGAGAGCCCCATGGCAAACTGGGAAAAGATGCCCTTAACTGCCTGAAGGAAACAGACAAGGGTCCTTCCTGTGCTGGGACCAGTTTCCTGGATCTGCACCAGCAATCTCAAAACTGGTAGATAACACTGAGTACTTCCATGTGCCAGGCAGCATGCACCCATGATCTCATCCATTTCTTTTCAGCTCCCATGAGCTAGTAGCTCACACTCCCATTTTACAGGTGAGAAGACTGAGTCTCAGAGCTGGGGCTCGAGCTCAGTACTTGAGTAGCCTGCTTCAGGCCCTGGATTTCATCCCTGGAAAACCTGAAGGGTCAGAGGTCTATGTGTAACTTAGGCCTCCTCTTTCTCAGGAATGTTCTCTGCCCTTCATTCACCTACCTCTTTCTCTTCCTGGCAGAGCTGCTGAGAAAGAGGGGAAAGAAACCAGTGTTATTCTGGGCACCTGTAAGCCAGATGCTGTGTACGGGGAGGTGCTGTGTACAGGGAGGTACTTTGTGAGGGGAGATGCTGTGTGAGGGAGGTGCTGTGTGAGGGAGATGCTGTGTGAGGGAGATGCTGTGTGAGGGAGATCCTGTGTGAGGGAGATGCTGTGTGAGGGAGAGGCTGTGTGAGGGAGATGCTGTGTGAGGGAGATGCTGTGTGAGGGAGAGGCTGTGTGAGGGAGATGCTGTGTGAGGGAGATGCTGTGTACAGGGAGATGCTGTGTGAGGGAGATCCTGTGTGAAGAGAGATGCTGTGTGAGGGAGATGCTGTGTGAGGGAGATGCTGTGTGAGGGAGATGCTGTGTGAGGGAGATGCTGTGTACAGGGAGATGCTGTGTGAGGGAGATGCTGTGTGAGGGAGATGCTGTGTGAGGGAGATGCTGTGTGAGGGAGATGCTGTGTGAGGGAGATGCTGTGTGAGGGAGATGCTGTGTGAGGGAGATGCTGTGTACAGGGAGATGCTGTGTACAGGGAGGTGCTGTGTACAGGGAGATGCTGTGTGAGGGAGATGCTGTGTACGGGGAGATGCTGTGTACAGGGAGATGCTGTGTGAGGGAGATCCTGTGTGAGGGAGATGCTGTGTGAGGGAGATGCTGTGTGAGGGAGATGCTGTGTGAGGGAGATGCTGTGTGAGGGAGATGCTGTGTGAGGGAGAGGCTGTGTGAGGGAGATGCTGTGTGAGGGAGATGCTGTGTGAGGGAGATGCTGTGTGAGGGAGATGCTGTGTGAGGGAGAGGCTGTGTGAGGGAGATGCTGTTTGAGGGAGATGCTGTGTGAGGGAGATGCTGTGTACAGGGAGGTGCTGTGTACAGGGAGGTCCTGTGTACAGGGAGATGCCGTGTGAGGGAGATGCTGTGTGAGGGAGATGCTGTGTACGGGGAGGTGCTGTGTACAGGGAGATGCTGTGTGAGGGAGAGGCTGTGTGAGGGAGATGCTGTGTACAGGGAGGTGCTGTGTACAGGGAGATGCTGTGTGAGGGAGATGCTGTGTACAGGGAGATGCTGTGTACAGGGAGGTGCTGTGTACAGGGAGATGCTGTGTGAGGGAGAGGCTGTGTGAGGGAGATGCTGTGTACAGGGAGGTGCTGTGTACAGGGAGATGCTGTGTGAGGGAGATGCTGTGTACAGGGAGATGCTGTGTACAGGGAGGTGCTGTGTACAGGGAGATGCTGTGTGAGGGAGATGCTGTGTACGGGGAGGTGCTGTGTACAGGGAGATGCTGTGTGAGGGAGATCCTGTGTGAGGGAGATGCTGTGTGCGGGGAGATGCTGTGTGAGGGAGATGCTGTGTACAGGGAGATGCTGTGTGAGGGAGATGCTGTGTACAGGGAGATGCTGTGTGAGGGAGAGGCTGTGTGAGGGAGAGGCTGTGTGAGGGCTCCCTATGCTTCACCTCTGTAACTGAGGCCATTCTCGAGGCAGGCGTTATCATTCCCCTTTTACACATTGGAAACTTAGGCTCTGAGAAGTGAAGAGATTTTCTCATGCAGGGTACCCCAGCCATGAAGTGGAGGAGCCAGAGTTTGAACCCAGGGCCTCCTGGTATCTTGTCTACTAAGGCTGCAGCTGCATCAGTGTGTAGTTCATCACAATTAGAACTGCAGCGAGCACAGAGCAGGAAGCAGCCTAGCCCAACTGGGAACATAACTGGAGAGACCCCTGACCCAGGGTCAAGGCCAGGGCTGATAGAACCTCCCTGCATACTGTCCGTTCAGCAACCTGGGCAACCTGCCCCCAGACCAGCGCCCTGGTACTTGCTTGAATGAAGGACATCGACCTGGGTGTCACTGGGGATGCCCATCTGAAGAGGACATGACCTCACAGTTCAGTTGGGGCAGGGTCAACTGCCTGACTCAATGAATGAGAATCGTGAGCACTCTTGGGCTTTGCAGAAGGTTTGAGGGCAGGCTGATGCCTAAATGCAGCCATACAGCTAAATCTGTTTTCTTTCTCTCTCTCTTTTTTCCTTTTTCTTTTTTCCCTATGACTCATTGCCAGGTCTGCATGACAGTGCGTGGTGGATGGAGGATGCTCCTCTCTCACCCCTCAGCTGTCGTCCATGAGGCATTTACATTGTTTCTGGCTTCACAGTGCTGGGGGTGATGTGGCCACAAATACCTTTGTGTACAAGGCCATTTCTGCTCTGAGACTCGTTTGCTCAGGCTAGATCTGGTGTGCACTGTGAAAGCATAGAGCACTCACATACTCAAGGCTCATGACATATCCTGGTACATTCTACAAGTGCTCTCCAAAACACTGCTAGTCTCTTCCTGCTCCATTTTTTTAAAAAAATGATCTTACAGACACAAATCCCTCACACCCATCTAATGTCAGCAAACATTTTCTCTCCCTTAAGATTGCTCTGCACTGGTCAGAGACTATGTGGCCAGTTGACTCTGCACATCCAGTCCTGGTACAATGCCACTCAAGACTAGTCTTACTTTGCAGATGGGTCACTGGAGAATGAGAGAGCTGTGTGGCTGTGTTTATGCCCTACAGTGTGAAACAGGCAGGGTTGTTTTTCAAAGCCAGTTGTTTTTGCATGGAAGGTACAGTTCCCTTTCTGTCTTCCCATCTCCTCTTCGCCATCCTCTGCCTTTGGCCTCATAGGAAATCTGTCCAAACTGTTTTAAAAGAGACCACTGTCCTCAGAGAACAGACCCTTGTCTTTGGAGTCAGGCAATCCCGAGTGTCCACCTTGTCCCCACTCCTTGGCTTCTTTTTCATTTTTAAATGACTTATTTTTTTTTTTATGAGCCTTGTTGTTTAGCCTGCATATATGTCTGTGTGGGGGTATTGAATCTCCTGGAACTGGAGTTGTGAACTGCCATGTGGGTGCTGGGAATTAAACCTGGGTCTTCTAGAAGAGCAACCAGTGAGTGCTCTTAACCTTCTGAGCTCTCTCCAGCCCACCTCCCTCTTCCTTCTTCGCTTCTGTGTGGCCTTGGGAAAGTTCCATGCCATCCCTGACCCTCAGTCTTCTTACCTGTACCATGGCAGCCCCTCCTTTACAGACTCCTGATAGGCTCAAATGTAGCCCCAGGTGGATGGTAGGTCCTGAGGGCCTGGCAGCCAGCCACCCTCATCTGGGGAAGATGTGGAGCTCACCAGCTCTTGCTCCTTGCCTGCCTGTCTGCAGATGAGCGGGGTAAGGACCACCTCCGTGCAGGCAAACTCAACCTGGTAGACCTGGCGGGCAGTGAGCGGCAATCCAAGACTGGGGCCACGGGGGAAAGGCTGAAGGAGGCCACCAAGATCAACCTGTCACTGTCAGCCCTGGGCAACGTCATCTCCGCCCTGGTGGACGGACGTTGCAAGCATATCCCTTACCGGGATTCGAAGCTGACGAGACTGCTGCAGGACTCACTGGGCGGCAATACCAAGACTCTGATGGTGGCCTGCCTGTCCCCTGCCGACAACAATTATGACGAGAGCCTCAGCACGCTGCGCTATGCCAACCGGGCAAAGAATATCAAGAACAAGCCACGCATTAACGAAGACCCCAAGGATGCCCTGCTCCGAGAGTACCAGGAGGAGATCAAGAGGCTGAAGGCCATCCTGGCCCAGCAGATGGGCCCTGGCCAGCTATCAGGTGGGACAGCCTCGGGCTGCAGGAGGGGGCGGGGCCAAGCAGATTTCCCATCAGAATGTCCCTACATTCACTGACTCCCATAGGCAAGTCCTTTGACACCACCTAGCATACTCCAGTGGTAATGACCTCTACCTGCCTGTGGCCCCAGAGAGAGGCCTGGCTGGCCAGCCTGTCCAGTCAGCCCTAAGCTCACAGCCCATTCCCCACCCCAGGTTTGCTCATCTGTCTCCCTGGTTCAGTGTCCGGGGCATCGTGTTCTTAGCATCCCGGTGACTCACTTCCCCACATTCCACCCAAGCTCCTGTAATTGCCCCTGACATTAGCAGTCTGTCATCTGGCAGGCATTGACACTCAGGGCTGGAGCACAGGCCTGCAGGCCTTGAGACACCAGAGTGTTCTGGTGCTGTCTCTAAGGAACAGTGAGCATAGAAAAGTCTAGCATCAGCCCCTTGGTCCTGTCCGCCTGCCTCAGTTAACCCGTTCTACACCCAGCTATCTGCCCACTGCCCCCCCTCCACCCATCCACATATCTTCTCACATGCTTGCCTCTTTTCCACACAGCCCCTCCTCATCCATCCTCCCAACACCCACCTGCCCTCCTGCCCCCCTTCTCCATCCTCCACCCATTCAGATTTCATCCCCCAACTGTTCACATAGCCACCCACCCGTTCTCCTTCCTGAACCCTCCCACCTCCCCACCAACCACCCATCCATCCAAAGCTCCCTAACAGTTCTTCATATGAAAACCAGGGCTGGACAGAACACAAGACTCAGATCCAGGCTTTGTCCCCAGTGAAGGCAGACAGCCATGCCGGGCAGAGAGGATCCAAGCCTGTCCAAAAGGCTTTGATCAGTTAGATCTCCATAGAGGGTATAGCAGCCAAGCTGAGGCCTGGGCATGTGAATCATCCCTGCTAGGGTCAGGGGTGAAGTGTGAGGATCCACAAACACCACAGGGCACTTAAGTCCACATACTGCTGCTGACTGCCTTAGAATGGTGGGGAAGGTGGGGAGCAGTGGTGGCGAGGTAGAGTGGCAGGATGTAGCAGAATGCCCATCCCCTCCCCTCCCCCTTCCCCGTTCCCTGTCCTGACTGAAAACCCCCAAGACTGGTAAAGGGATGCCAGGAGGGGAAGAAGTACCAGACCCCAATGGGTCCCCAACCCAGCAGCTAATGGGGGCCCTTCCTGGGTTAGAACCCTGATGCTCAGCCTTTCTCCCCAGTGCACAGTGGTGTGGAGTTGTGTCCAACGCTACTTCTCCAGTGTCCTGAACTCTCCATGGCTGGTCAATTGCATTTTATTTGACATAAAGGCATATTCATGCTTGGTTCCTGGGTGCCTCACCCTTGATTCCTCTTGTCTCTTTATCCAGCCTTGCTGTCCACTCAGACACCCCTGAGCCCTGCCCAGCCTGAGGAGAAGCTGCTGACCCCCACTGCTGTGCAGCAGGACACTGAGGCTGAGAAACAGCTGATCCGGGAGGTGAGACCCCAGCGAACCACCAGTGTGAAGGGGAGGGTGTCCTAGGGAGAGCCAGTGCTGTAGAGCGTCACCCTGATTCACTCCTCGTGGGGTTGGCACCATGGTGCCCCTTTTGTTTCTAAGAAAGCTGGACCTCAAAGAGATGTTACAACTTTTCCAAAGCTATAGGGAAGACAGGAATATCAAAGAGTTGGATCCAGGATGTGAACTTGGGTTCCTGACCTAGACTGCTCCCGGTGTTACAATAGAACCTGTGCAGGGAGAAAACTGAGGACCAGGGGCATCCCCAAGAGAAGGTCTCCTTGGTAACTCTGTGTCTTAGTATTCCTATTGCTGTGAAGAGACACCATGACCACAGCAACTTTTATAAAGGAAAACATTTAATTGGGTGGCTTACAGTCCATTATCATCATGATGGGACATGGTGACGTGCAGGCAGACATGGTGCTGGAGAGGTAGCTGAGAGTTCTGTATCTTGCACAGGCAACAGGAAGTCAGCTGTCTCACTGGGCATGGCTTGAGATCTCAAAGTCTGCCTCCACAGTGACATACTTCCAACAAGACCACACCTCCTAATAGCGCCACTCCCTTTGGAGGACATTTTCCTTCAAACCACCACATTCCACTTCCTGGCTCTCAAAGACTTTGTAGCCATATCATAATGCAAACTTCATTCAGTCCAACTTCAAAAGTCTGTAACAGTCTCAAAGTTATTTAAAAATCTAAAGTTCAAAGTCTCTTCTGAGATTCATACAATCTCTTAACTGTAATCCCTTGTAAAATCAAAAAGCAGACCAGACCACATACTTCCAAAAGATAATGGCACAGGATGCGTTACCATTCCAAAACACAAGGGAACATAATGAGGAAATGCTTGACCAAAGCAAGACTGAAAAGCAGCTGGGAAAACTCCAGACTCTGCATCTCTGTGTGATGTCAAAACGCTCTTCAAATTTCCAACCCTTTTCAGCTTTGTTGACTGCAACATACTTCTCTCCCTTGGGCTGGTTCCACTCCCTGTTAGCAGCTCTCCTAGGCATGTATCCCAAGGCTCTGCATCTCCAACATCTTGGAGTCTCCAAGGCAATCCAGGCTTCAACTTCACATTGTCAAGCAATGGTGCCTCTAGGCCTCCATTGAGTGACACCCCTGATGCATGCCTGGCCTCAGCAGATTTATTCCATAACTCCTTTCTTCTATCCTTAACTCTAAAGCCAGAACCATGTGGCTGAAGCTACCAAGTTCTTCTGCTTGCGAGGGCTGGAACATGGCCCCTCATTCAATTACGTCTTCACCATCTTTCTGTCCTTCACTGCCTAAGCTTGACTGTCCTGAAACTTACTCTGTCAACCAGGCTGGCCTCAAATTCAGAGATCTGCCAGCCTCTGCCTTCCAAGGGCTGGGATTAAAGGTGTGCCCCACCACACCTGGCTCTAATCTTTTCTTTAATTCCTTTTCACAAGTAGGAACCTGGTGGGATGGGATCTTGCCCTGAGGTCACCACTCCCTTTATTCCATTCCTTAATCTGTTTCTCTCCTTGAACATAGGATTTAGCTTCATTCCACTTCCTGGTGCCCCTTTTCTTCTCAGTCTGTATATTTTGTCATTTTCCTTGCTCAGCTTATCCCTTTTTGTTATAAATCTTCATTAGAATTAGCAATAATAACCACACAACAGAGTCTATACTAGACTGTTTTGAGATTTCCTCTGACAATGGAATTAATCCAAATCTCTTCATTTTTACCTCAGGCAGACTCTTTGGACAAAGACAAAAGGCAGCCATATGCTTCACCAAAATATAACAAGAACTATCTCTAAGCCTCAAATTAATATTCTTTTTCTCTGACACCTCTTGAGTCAGTACCTCACAATTCAAATAACTCTTAACACCACTGTCTTCCATGTTTTTACTATTATGGCCCACTAATGAAGCATTACTTAAAGCATTCCACTGCTTTCCTAACCCAAACTCCCAAAGACCATATTACTCCAAACAAAAACATGGTCCAGGGGTTGGGGATTTAGCTCAGTGGTAGAGCGCAAGGCCCTGAGTTCGGTCTTCAGCTCCGGAAAAAAAACAAAAACAAAAACAAAAAAACAAAACAAAACAAAACAGAAAAACCAAACATGGTCCAGCCTATCATAGTAATACCCAACTCCTGGTACCAACTTCTGTCTTAGTTGTGAAGAGACACCATAACCACAGAAACTCTTATAATGAAAATATTTAATTGGGTGACTTAGAGTCCAGAGGTTCGGTCCATTATCGTGGTGGAACATGGAGGTGTGCAGGCAGACATGGTGCTAGAGAGGTTACTGAGTTCTACATCTTGTGCAGGAAGTAAACTATCGCACTGGTCATGGCTTGAGCACATATGAGACCTCAAAGCCCGCCTCCCCATGACACACTTCCTCCAACAAGACCACACATACTCCAACAAGGCCACACCTCCTAATAGCGCCCCTCACTTTGGGGGCCGTTTTCCCTCAACCACACATGCTGGGAAAGGTGGCTGGGGACTGATGGGAGTAGAGAGCATGTCCCAGGAGTGGGAGGGTTCTTGGCAGAGGCCAGGCTATCAGTGGAAAGGAGTTTGTTTGCCTTTGGTGCTGTGGCCAAGCCTGGGCCTGAGAGCAGCATGGCCTCTTTATCCTGGGATAAGTGTAGCATTGGCCTCATATGACACCTAAGTCCTCACACCATGTACCTCCCAGCATCTCTGGGAAGCACCGGGACAGGGATACATACAAAGAAGACATGGCAGAGGGTCCCCTCAACTCTAGGCTCTGTGGGTCCCAGAGGCCCCCACTGCTTAAAGGCTGCCTGCTCACCTTGCCTGGTGGTCTAACATTCAGTGGTCCCTGTGGGGAACTGGCTCTTCCTAAGAGGGAACCCTGATACTAGGCAGAAGCAGATTCTGGGAGCTCTAGCCTGGCCGTATCTACAGCTGGGGCCTTGTCTCCCAGCTATGACCTCAATTAGGGGCCAGCCCTCAAGACCCTGTCAGACTATGTGACTAGGGGCCTGGCTTGGTGGCCCCAGTGCTGGGAGCTCTGTCGTTTGGGACCATCTAGGGTAAGTCTGGGTATTGAGTCTGTCTCTAGGACCCAGGTCTGGTCTGTTGTGGAGGTGGCAGTAAGAAGAGCCCCTCTGGGGAGTGCTAAGCCTGTAAGCATCCCACTAAGGTGGCAACCCTTCCTGTGTTAGGACCCTTGATGCTCTGCAGGTGTCAGTGGCCAGGAGCCATACCAAGTGACTTGGAGTGGCTGTGGAACCCTACAGTGACGAGTGGATATGGGTCACAGATCCTAGGGGAGGAGAGAACTGGACAGTACCTGGAATGGAACCTTCTAGGCAGGCACCTTATGGTCTAGTAGGTTGGATGTTGCCTCCCCCTAGTGGTCTCCAAGGAGAACACACCTCGTTTTGGAGAGGCAGTAAGGTACCTCTTGGAAGCGATGGATGTTGCCTGCTTCTCCTGCCTAAAACCTAGTAGATAGTATAGACCATCAGAGGGTGCCACCAGACACTGCTGTCCCGGGATTCTATTTCTGACCCTGGAATTTCTGCTTTGAGTTGTGATGTGTGGATGTCTCCCCTCCCCACTCACCATCCTGTGTGTCTTTCTCTTCTGAGTCACATTCTCTGAGAACTACATCCTAGGATAGTCAGACCCTAGAATGAAGCCCCTGTGGACCTTGGCCAGGAGGCAGCTCAGCTGTGAGCCCAAGGCATGTCTCTGGGCTTCAGCCTCCAGTCAGAACGGGGAGGTTTGGACTGGAGGATTCGCAGGGTCATCCAGTTTCTCATTGTAAGACAGGCTCTGTGGCTGGCAGATGGTTTGAGCTCTGTGGGTCTCTGCTTCATCATCTGTGGAACATCCACCATGGCGGCCTTCCTGCTGTTTCGCACAGACCATACAAGAGCAAAAACCAAGGTCCCTTCTCACCCATGAGCATGATACAGAAGGAGGGGTCGGCACTTGTGTTCCATCTCCATCCTCCCTCAGCAAGGGTGACCTGAGCACCTGTTTGGGACTGGGGCCATAGCTGGAGGGCGCACAGCCCAGGGAGAGGTGATTGCTTTTAATATCGAAAGGGCCAAGGAATGCTGTAACTGCCAGCAATGGCCTAGTACAGAGGGAGATGGGATTTAGTACGCAAAGGCCATGGAGGGAACTCCTTCCTGTAGCCTGAAGGACAGGCAGGGAGGGTAAAGACTTGGGAGGATCTTCAGTCACACAAACAGGCCTCCTGTGATTCAAGGTTCCCCATTTAATAGCGAGAATAGAAGGGAAGGTCACTATACATGGGTACGTGTGCACAAAAGTGTGCCCGGGCAGATGTGTGTACATACCTGTGCATGTGTGCACATGTGTGCATTCATGTGCTCATGCGGGTTTTGTGTTTTGCTGTGGTGCAGGTGGCTGGGTTGAGATCTGGCTTTCACAGGGTGAGGGCTGAGCAGACTGATCTAGCGCAGGATGGGGCTCTCCAGAGAGTAAGGAAGGAGGCAGGGGTGGGGGTGACAAAGCACACAGGTGATTGAGCTGGTGGTGTCACAGAGTAGTAGCCTTATCGACATTGCATGTGTTAGGAAGTTCAAGTGCATCTGAAGATGTATTGACCAGTCCCCAGGGTGCGCACATTACTGATGAAGCCTCACAGTAACTCTGGACAGAGACCAGTGGAAGCAGAAAACATGATGGATGGCAGAGTGGCCAGGTTAGGAAAGAGGCCTTTGAGCGCCCTGAGAATGAACTTGCCAGGGAGCAGGATGGAACATGAGAGAAGTGGGCATTTCTGGGCAGAGCAAGTTACCAGAAACCAAAAATGTGATGATGATTATGATGATGATGATGGTGATGATGATGATGATGGTGATGATGATGATGGTGATGATGGTGATAATAATAATGAGGAGGAGGAGGAGGAGGAGGAGGAGGAGGAGGAGGAGGAGGAGGAGAAGAAGAAGAAGAAGAAGAAGAAGAAGAAGAAGAAGAAGAAGAAGAAGAAGAAGAAGAAGAAGCAGAAGAAGAAGAAGAGGAAGATGTCAAAATGGCAAACAGAAACAAGCGGTGGATGGCTGAGGGTCCAGATTCAGAGTACTACCCTTGCTTCATGTGCAACCAGCCTCTTCATCACCATCACAGAAGAGCTGACCCAAACAACTTCAGAAATGAAAATTTTGTTTTGGCTCATGGCTTGAGAGGTTTTGCTCCAGGGTCTAGTGGTTCCATAGTTCTTGCACTGTGGCCAGGAGAAGGTCTCAGTGGAAGGGAGTCATGAAGAAAGGTGCTTGCCTCATGGTGACCAGGAGGCAAAGAGAAAGAAAGAGACTATGCTAGCAGCCTCCTTTTCCCCCTCCATTCTCCCTGGGCCTCTAGCTTATGGGATGGCATGCTCCGTCTCCAGGGCAGATACTCATCAGCCCCCTCTGGAAGCATCCTCACAGGTACATTCAGAGGCGTGCCTCCTCACTAATCTGGGTGCTTCTCAGTCTGTTCAGGTTGGCAGTTATTCTAATTTCTTTTCTGTTGTTGTGAGAGAATACCCTGACAGAAAGCAACTCATGGGAACAAGGATTGATTTTGGCTTACAGTTCCAGGTCACAGATCTATCATTTTGCAGAAGTCAACACAGGAGCTTCAGACAGCAGGTCATAGCACATCCATGTCAAGAGCATAGAGATGAACATGCGTGCTTGTTTTCCCAGCTTGAGTCTCTACCCTACACACTCAGGTCTTCCTTCCTAAGGAATGGTGTCACCTACTGTGGGTTGAGCCTTCCTCCATCAATTGACATAGTCAAGACAATCCCACACCTGCATGAGCACAGGCCAACCCAACTTCGACAGTCCCTCATTGAGACTCTTCCCAGGTGACTGTAGGTTATCTCACGTTGACAATTAAAGTGAGCCATAACAGCAATCACGTTGACAACCCATTACACCCACCATAGGTGAAGGCCTGGGTTCCATGCTCAGCACTGGAAACAGCAGCAGCAGTAGCAGCAGCAGCAGCAGCAGCAGCAGCAAAGACTTGGTTTGTTTTTTTGTTTGTTTTGTTTTTTTGGTTTTTCGAGACAGGGTTTCTCTCTGTAGCTTTGCACCTTTCCTGGAACTCACTTTGTAGACCAGCCTGGTCTCGAACTCACAGAGATCCACCTGCCTCTGCCTCCCGAGTGCTGGGATTACAGGCGTGCGCCACCACCGCCCAGCTAAAAACTTGTTTTTTAATTTTAAAAGAAGGAGCTGGAGAGATGGCTCAGTGGCACTAGTTATTGATCCAGAGGGCCTGGGTTCAGTTCCCAGGACCCCAAAGTGGCTCACACCATCTATAAGTCTAGTTCCAGGAAATCCAACACCCTTTTCTGGCCCACATAACACAGTAGCAAAACACTTAAAATGATAACTTAAAACAATAATAAGAATGAATGAATGAATGAAAAAGAGGATGTTTAAGGGCCAACAGTGTCCCATCACATGGGGACTTAGCTTTAGTCAAGGAGCTTAGACTGCCCATGAACCTGGAAGTTACCCACCGTAAGCAGAGGATATGGTGTTACAGGGTAGGCAGCAGCAATGTGGGGAATAGCTGAGGTGGGAGCAGGAGTGGGGGTCAAGTGGGATGCTGTTGAGACAGGAGCCAGTGGTGACAGCGGAGAGGGAAGCCCGTGAACAGAGACATACTTCATTACCAGAGGCTGGAGTACCACTGGGTAGAAGCGTGACTAGATGGGGAAAGGCATTCGTGACATGGTGTAGTGCGGGAGAATTAGGCTGAAAACACACATGGAAAGCATTAGTCCATCAAAACCTCTCGGAGGACAGTGCAGAGGGGCTGTCGCCTGTGAACTGTCACCCCCATGTGACAAAGGGACTCTCACCTCATTCTCTCCTGTGTTGTCTGAATATCTAGAACTGAAGGTCAGTTCTGACGGCTGGTTCTGAGTGGTGGCCACTAACCATGTCTCTCACCACCCCAGGAGTATGAGGAGCGTCTGGCCCGCCTGAAGGCTGACTATGAGGCGGAGCAAGAGTCTCGCGTCAGGCTGCAGGAGGACATCACTGCCATGCGGAACTCATATGACGTGAAGCTGTCCACACTGGAGGAGAATCTACGTAAGGAGAAAGAAACAGGTGTGTACTGGCCTGGGGCAGCTCGGGAACCCACCTGCCCTCTTAGTGACAGATGTGTGAAAGTCCTCTGCGTGGCAGCTCAGGCCTCTCTACCCTGGACAATTCAGCCAGGCAGGTACCTCAGTTTCCCTCTGCCTATAGGTGAGAAAACAGGCCCAGGGAGGAGAGGTAACTTGTCCTTAGCCACACAGCTGGGGAAGTGGAGTCAGGGTTGGAATCCAGGCAGTCTGGGCCCAGAGCTGATCTTGTCACACAACACTCTCTGTGGTGCTCTGTCTACATAAGCAGGGTCACCCTGGGGCTTATCAGTGCTGCTCAGGGATGGCTTCCTGGGAGAGAGTGTGAAGGCTCTGGAGAGAAGGCCGTAGGGCAGGGATGGATGACATGGGAACTGTAGCTGGTCTTTGAGACACAGTGGGTGTAGGGCCGCCTTCCCCTTGGGAGTCTGAGATGTTCTTGTTTATTGCAGAAGCAGTTCTCAAGGCAGAAGTCCTCTATAAGACAGAGGTCATGTCCAGGGCTGAGTTAGCCAACGGGTCCGAGTACTCACCAGCTTTGCAGTACGAGACGGCAGTGAAGCCTACCATCCTCTCCATGCCCGACACCCTGCCGGGTGACGAGGTCACCAAGAGCCAAGCTCCCCTCACATTTGAGGAACTGCCCCCGGTGGAGCCCTCCAGGTCAGAGATTTCTTTCGGGTCCAATGAATCATCTACCCTCGAAGACTCCTCCATGTCTGAGGCCTTCCCTGGACCAGATGAGCTTTCCAACGTGGAGTTCTCCATGCCTGGGGTGCTGGCTGAGAGCAGGTACTTCTCTGATGAATATCTTGGTCCAGAAGCTGCTGCATCTTCATTGGAGGCAGAAAACTATGTCCAAGAGGATGAGCTGCCACTGGAGCCCCTGCAGATATTGACAAGCCTGCAAGACCCCTTTGCTGAAGTCGAAGCCAAGCTAGCCACACTCTCCTCTACAGTGGCCCTAACAGACCTATCCCAGATGGATGTTCCCCAGACCCTTGAGCAGGTAGCTAATGTCCTATGGAGCAGGCAGGATGGGCTGGGAGCACAGGGGTCATTGTACACACAGGGCTGCTGATCTCTGCTGCTCAGCAGTATCCACATGTGTCCTCCATGACTGAGTAGCCTTTTTGGAGAGCTTGCTGTCCTGTGGTCTGGGAAGGACACATACTCTGTCAGACACACACTAGGAAAGCTGGGATAGAGGCCCCAAGTCATGTTAGGCAGTCTCCTGTTCCTTTGATGGGACAAGGTGTGTGTAGGAAGGAGGGTGGGTTGCTGAGTTGCCATAGTGATCCTGAGCCTAAAAGAGCCAGGGAGCCTGAGACTTCCCTTCAAGACCACAGGACTTGGGGGTGACTCTTCTGTCCCTTCCTACCCAACCTCTGGTCCCTTCTTGTTTTAAGAAAATGTTCCTTTTTCCTCCACACTTTCCTCTGTTTCCTTCATGTAAACACATGTATGCACATATGCACAGCACAGGCCTTTGAAATCCCAGCTCCCACTTGATAGTGCAACATTGGCCATTTGCCTCTCTAAGCCACGGTTTCTGCCTCTGAATAGTAGAGATGTCAGTTTGTGCTTTGCATGAAACAACACAGAGCGTATCTGGGACACCATAGTTACTCACCTGTGCCCTGTCTCTGCCCCTCACCTCTTCACCCCTACAGCAGCAGCAGCAGCAGGCAGGGGAGGTCAGGGGTGGGTCTGCAACTCCCAAGGAGGCAAGGTGAAGTTGGGGCAGTGAGGAAGTAGAGGGGGTCTGGCCCAGATCTTTCCTCTTTTTCCTTACCCGTTTCCCCCCACCATCAGCCATCCTCAACAGACCTTCTGGAGCCCAGTAACATGAAGTCAGAACCTGAGGTGGTTGACAGCCTCCTCCTTGAGACTGTGAGTACCTGCCTGGCCCTCCAAGTGCCTGGGCAGCTCTGTCTGACCTGTTCCCTCCTTCTTGGGACTAGGTTTCTTTGCCTCCACCATCCCCAGGCAGGTGTCCCATGGCTGAGCAATGAGACTGCCACTCTGTGCATGGGTGATGTGAATAGGGGCCTTCTGTGACAATGGCATTGGAGGCTCTTGTCTTATAGGAGTAAAGGCAGGGTATGCACAGAGGACAAGGGCTGCAGCAGGCCTGGTGGTCCTAGGCCCTATCCCGGACCTCCAGCAGGCTGGTGGCACACAGTCTGGACATCCTTTGTCTTCTGCTTGGGACAGTGGCAGATGGGGAGAGCTACGATAAGCCTTCAGGCCTCCAGGCATGGTCACAGGACAGGGTGTAGCAGTAGGTGCTAGAATGGTGGGAGGCCCCCGCTAGGAGGGGAGACCAAGGCAAGGGGAGAAGCCAGGAAGAGCGTTTCATGCCAGAGAACTCCTGATCAAGACACCAAAGTCCTTGCGGGGCACCAAGGTGGACAGGTGGGGTGCAAAGGATGCCTGGAAGAAACGTGGGGGAAGGCCAGCAGCCAGGGAGGAGACCAGAGTTTCCTGCAGATGAATTCCATGGGCAGCAATGGAAGGTTCTAGTAGAAAAGGGACTCTAGGGTCAGTTCATATTTTTGAGAAAATTAGCCTGCCTGCCTTGGTGACTGGGTTAGAGAGCTCAGGAGAGGAGGCTGGGGACCCATCTGGGGTGTTGGTGAAGGTAAATATGGTAAGAATTAGTTTGAGTCCAAATGTTTTATAGCTTGCTGCAGAGTGTATGCCTGTTATCTTAAGCCCATAATGTTCTGGTATCTGAACCCTTTTGTTCCCTTCCTTCATTCTCATGTGTATGTGTGTGGGCCCAGGTCTGGGGGTGCACACGTGTCCACATGCATGTGGAGGCTCAAAGCTGATGTTGGAAATCATTCTCAATTGCTCCTACACTTTGTTCCCTGAGATGGGGTCTCCCAAGCAACCTTAGGGTTCACCCACATGGCTGGTCTCAGTAGCCAGCTTGCTCTGGGGTCCCCTGACTCTTGCCTTCTATGGCTGGAGTTACACGGAATTTACATGGGTTCTGGGGGTCTGAATGTTTATAAGCACTTTAATCATTGAGAACCCCCCCAGCCGCTGACACATGAAACTTTTAGAGCACTCAGGAGCTCAAAGCTTTTCAGATTTCTATGCTCGTTGGGATTTAGACTTTGGAATTAGCTCAGCCTATTGTGTCTGAGGCAGGGAGTGAACTGTGCAGGTTCATTCATGTCTCATCCCATCTTGTTTCCCTCTGTGTCCAGGAGCCCAGTGTAGACCTGAAGGTGGCTGAGGAGGTGGTGTCTGAGGCAGAGACTGGCGTGTGGATGGAGTCTGAAGCCCACGTGGCCCAGGTGGCCGAGGTGGCCCAGCCTCAGCCCTTACTGGCCATGGCGAGCGTGAGAAGGGAGGGTGTAGGCGTGGAAGTGGCTGTGCTGACCGAGGAGCTGCAGCCTGTGGATCAGCAGCGGGTGCTGGCCCGGTGAGCAGCAGGTCCGGGGGCAGGAACCTAATGTAGGACGGGAAGAACCCTGCCCAAGGGTTGGAGGTTGAGGAATTGTGGCCCAGGCTGGGGTGAGGTGAGATCTGCTTCTCAACCTTTACTGAGCCCACACCAGCCTCCTCCTCTGCCGTAAGAGGGGCAGTGTGGCTGGGCAGAGGCCACAGCAGGCCAGGCAGGCAGAGCTGTGGCCCAGAGCCACACGGGCACCAATGTCCACTCAGTCACCTGCTGGGATGTGTCTGTGCCATAACAGAGGACAACTGTGGCGTGCCACCCCTATGCTGATGGTGCACAGCTATGAGCCTGCTCTGCTGCAGACTCCTCATCAGTGTTGGGGGTGGCTCAGGTCTGAGCCCTCAGGACACTGTTTGGAGGAACCCGCTTCTGAGCAAGCAGCTCTAGCTCTTTGTAACCCAGTTTACCACTCTGGGAAGTGGGTTGTCAGGGAGCGCGTGGGTGGCAGATGCTGGCCCAGCGGCAGGATCTGTCACACTTGCTTTCTTCTCCTGGCTGCAGCTTGCAGATGCTGGAGCAGCAGGTGGTGGGGGGCGAGCAGGCTAAGAACAAGGACCTGAAGGAGAAGCACAAGCGACGGAAGCGGTATGCTGATGAGCGCAAAAAGCAGCTGGTGGCTGCGCTGCAGAATTCGGACGAGGACAGTGGGGACTGGGTGCTGCTCAATGTCTATGACTCCATCCAAGAGGAAGTGAGGGCCAAGAGCAAGCTGCTGGAGAAGATGCAGAAGAAGGTGGGGCCCTGCTCGGGCTCCTGGCCCATGCCCCAGCTGGGGAAGCAGGAGGCACTCATTACCTGCTGGAAGGGAGGGTAGTGAATGGTGGGTGGAGGTGCAGGGGGCTGGACACAGTGTCAGTGGGGCCACGTGGAAGGGAGAACCAGTGAGCAGTTGGTGAGTGGCTTCTGGGGATAGTTTTGGGGCCGAGTGGGGAGACATGGGCTCAGCTGCCTTTCCCTGCTCCCCTCATCCTTGGCTCAGCTCCGGGCCGCAGAGGTAGAAATCAAGGACCTGCAGTCAGAGTTCCAGCTGGAGAAGATCGATTACCTGGCGACCATCCGCAGGCAGGAGCGGGACTCCATGCTCTTCCAGCAGCTCCTGGAGCAGGTGCAGCCGCTCATTCGCAGGGACTGCAACTATAGCAACCTGGAGAAGATCCGGCGGGAGTCGAGCTGGGATGAGGATAACGGCTTCTGGAAGATCCCGGATCCCATCATCCTAAAGACCAGCCTCCCAGTAGGTCAGGCGCTTGGCTGCCCCCACCCTCCCCTGTCTCTTTGACAGCTGGCCACGTTGCAGAGGGGCAAAGCCCGGCCTCTTCCTGTAAGCTGTGGGCACCACAGACATGGAATGCCCATGATCCAGTCACTGGGGCCCTGAGAAAGTGTTGTGCTCTGGAGGCAGACAGGCGGGAGTTGTGTGGCTTCTGTGGGACTGTCATTTGTGGTATGGGTGCTGTTAGGTCTGTGGTATGCTCAGACATGTAAATGCCTTAGAGAGCTGCCTGGCACAGAGGGGCTTGGTCCTGTGACTGCTGTCATTCCATCCTTTGACAGTCCCACAGAAGAGCACGGTTAAAACCGGACCTCAAAACGGCCTAGCCGCGCATGCCTAGCGTCCCAGCATTGGGGAGGTGGAGGCAGGAGGGTCAGTTCAAGGTCATCCTTGGCTACATAGCAAGGTCAAGGCCTGCTGGTGATATGTGAGACTCTGCCTCAAGAAGGAAGCAAAACGGGCTGGAGGGATGGCTCAGGAGTTAGGAGAACATGCTGCTCTTGCAGAGGACCAGAGTTAGGTTCCCAGCACCCACATCTGGCAGTTCACACTGCCAGCAACTCCTACTCCAATAGAGTACCCTCTTCTGGCCTTTGAGGGCACTGGCACTGTGCTGTACATACAGACATACAGGCAAAACACCTGCACACATGAAATAAAAATAAATAAAGCCCACAAAACCAAAGCAAAGAAAAATTAAACAGAATCTTATAGGATCAAGTTCACAACCAGTGCAGTGAGTTATACTAGGACCGTGGATAGACACCACTGTTCAAGGTTTAATCTGTGCTTTGGCCCTTGACTTCCTGTGTGATTTTATGAAGATCACTGTCCCTCTCTGAGCTTAACAAAGGAGGGATAAGATGACCTCACGGACTCATCCAGTTGATGAACCTCAGAGTAGAGTCAGAGTTTCTTTTCTTTTTTTTTTAAAGATTTATTTATTTATTTATTATGTATACAGTATTCTGCCTGCATGTGTCCCTGCACGCCAGAAGAGGGCACCAGATCTCATTACAGATGGTTGTGAGCCACCATGTGGTTGCTGGGAATTGAACTCAGGACCTCTGGAAGAGCAGTCGGTGCTCTTAACCACTGAGCCATCTCTCCAGCCCCATAAAGTCAGATTTTCTGTGGATCTATTTCCACTGTGTGTGTGTGTGTGTGTGTGTGTGTGTGTGTGTGTGTGTGTGTGAGAGAGAGAGAGAGAGAGAGAGAGAGAGAGAGAGAGAGAGAGAGCATGTGTGTATGTCTCCTTTCATATGTGGTATCCTGCGGTCCTTTTCCTGGTCAGTGGTCATTTATGCCTCCATCCCTGGAGTGACAGGTAGCTACAGATGCCAATAACCCAATTAAAATTCAAGCAAGCTCCATTTCCCCTGAACTCTGGGTAGCAGCAGCCCAGTTCTACTCACCTGATTCCAGCCCGGATCAGCGGTGTGGGCGTCCTGTATCCGGGTCCTCTTGTCGTCTGCTTCCCCGTCATCTCTTGACAGGGCTGGGCAGTGTCCCCTGGTTCTAGCCTCCAGTCAGCCTGACCCCCACCCCAGCAGGGCTGCTCCCACCGCACCCTCTGCCCAGCTCTTCAGTTTCTATTTTCTCATAGCAGTTTCAACCGGGCCACAGAACAAGTCAGCTCGCAAAACCTCTGCAGTGGACAGTGGCGAGCCACATATGGTAAGGCCCAAGGTGGAAGGGAGGAGGAGAGAGAAGAAGTTAGGGGGGGGGATTGCCCACTAAATGCTGTGGGTCAGTGAAGCCACAGGCTGCTTCCCTCCTTCCTGGGGACTAGCCAGGTGCTGAGCCTGGACCCTTTTCCGACACTGTGTTAGGCACCTGGATTCTTAGGGAGCCTCTTCTTCAAAAGTACTGAACAAAGGGAGAGTCTATGGTAACTGCCTGCAGTGTCTCCTGCAAGCCCACGGCTGGATTTACCTCAGTGACTTAACTTCATACGAAAGAAAAAGCTTGTAAGACATTTTTAGCCTGGGACTACAGAGGCTTGTCAGAACACTTTTAATTCCAAGTGACAGGTTCCAAACAGTCAACACAAAATAAAGACCTCACTGATCCATGTAGGGGGAGGAATTTCAATCATGGCTGAATCTTGGGGCTCAGTCAGGGTTCTGTGTCTGGTTTTGCCCTGTGGTTTTGACTCTGAGGTAGCTAGCTTCACAATTTTTCCCCAAGGAAGGGCAGGTGGGAATGGCTGCTGGCAGTCATGATCCAAAGGGAAGAAAGATCTCACCCTTCAGCCAGTGGTTCTCAACCATTTGGAGGTCACACATCAGGTATCCTGCATAGCAGATATTTGCATTATGATTCATAGCAGCAGCAAAATTATAGTTATAAAGTAGTTGAAAATAATATTATGGTTGGGGTCACCACAACCTGAGGAACTCTTTAAGGGCTGCAGCATTAGGAAGGCTGAGAACCGCTGCCGGAAACCATCATTGCAGCCAAGCTCATGGGAAGACTGCAGCTGGCTTGCCCTGGTCACAGGCTTACTGCAGTTCAGGACAACGTAGCTCTGTGACTGGTGCAAGTCTGGGTCCTACATCGGGCCCTGTGAATTCTCTCCCCACTGGGATGGAAGGAAATAGTTACCCAGTGCAAAAGATTCAGACAGAGGAAAACAAGCCCATCACAGCAGTTTGGAAAAAGAGCCTTCCCAGGAGAGGGACAGTGAAGATGTGTTGGCCACAAAGGTAGCTGACAGCCGAGGCTTTTTGCATTGTGTATACATGGAGGGATTTGGGACATGTGGTATCTATCACCCTTACCCCTGGTGAGGCTGGAGGAAGGAACATGTACCACTCCCCCTACCATTTCAGGGGAGGTGAGAGGAGGCTGTGACTTCCCTGGTCCAAGCTGCCAGGGTGCCTACCCTGAGAGTCCTGTGAGTGATGCAGCCTAGGAGATACCCAGCATGGCATAGCACCAAGCATCCCAGAAGCTCCTGAGCCCAGGGTAGGGCACACACGGGCTGCATAGACAAGAGGACTGTCACTCACAAGGCTCTGAAATCTCAGCAGGAGGAAGACCGGTATAAGCTGATGCTCAGCCGAAGTGACAGTGAAAATATTGCCAGTAACTACTTTCGGTCCAAGCGGGCCAGCCAGATCCTCAGCACGGACCCCATGAAGAGCCTCAGTGAGTATCCTGCCTACTGGGGCTTCCCCTCCTCCACACCCACTGGGAAATATGCCATGGGGATGATTTTGGAGTCAGGTACAAAAACCCTTTCCTTGTGTAAGCCTGAGTTTTCCCAGGTATAAAATAAGGTGCATGATGCCCACTTCTTGGGATTAGAGGAGATGAGCTGGGGAAATAGGGCCACAAAGCAGGTAATTATATTAGTCAATATTCATTGCTACAATGAATACCTGAGAGAAGCAACTTAGAGGAGGAGTGCTGGGGGTGTGGCTCAGTTGGTAGAGCACTTGCCTGGCATGCACAAAGCCCTGGGTTCAATCCCCAGCACCTCATAAACTAGGCTAGTGATGCTTGGCTGACATCTCAGCACTTGGGAGGTGGAGGCAAGGGGTCAGCAATTCAAGGTCACCTTTGGGTACAAAGAGAGTTTGAGGTTAGTTATGTGAGACCCTGTCTCAAAAAAAAAAAAATAGATTGAAAGATTTGGGTCCCAGCTTCAGAGGATTGAGTGGGACACCATGGCGGTGGAGACCTACTTACCTGCTCACATCATGGAGGCTGGGAACCAGGGGGAGACAGCAAGCTTTTGACAGGGACTTCTTTCCTCTGCCTTCTGATCCACCCAGGCCTCCAGCCTATTACATAGTTCTACTCCTTTCAAGTCATATCTTCTTCCTCATTTGCTACCCTGTAGACCACTGTGCTCTGGAAGCCCCCCCCCACACACACACACATACACAAGGTGTGTGTGCTACATGTCTCTCAATACAATCAAGCTGATAAGATTAATCTTCAAGGGGCTGGAGAATTGGCTTGGTGGTTAAGGTGGTTTAGAGGCTCCAGGTTCAGTTCCCAACACCTACATGGTGGCTCACCACCATTTATAACTCCTGTTGCAGGGATCCGATGCCCTCTTCTGGCCTCTGTGGGCACTGCACACATAGTGCACATTCACACAGGCAAAACACCCATGCACATTAAATAACCATCTTTTAAAAACTGACGTTTTTTAAAATTTCTAAAGCAGAGACAGAGTGGGGTGGGATGGGTTGGGAGGAGGAAGAAATGAGAATTTGTTGAGGGCCTAATACTGCCCAAGTGACAGATAAGGAAACTGAGACCTAATAGCCAACACTGATAGAAGTGCTGGGTTGGCCTTTGTGCCTTAGGTACCAGGCTGGAGTCTCAGTTAGAGGCTTTTAAACTCCAATCCGTTGCCCTAGACCCTTAGACACAGAAGGGATAGTAGGTCTTAGAGCCCAACAGAGTGCCTCGGAGGGGTCCCAGCTGCAGAGTCAGGGCTTCAGGCCAGCGAGTGGGTATTGCCAGACCCTCTGCCTTATGTGTGATTGCTGTTCTGGTTCACTGGTGCCCTCTGCCTTTTCTCCACAGCACATCACAACTCACCTCCAGGGCTCAATTACCCTCTCAGCAACAACTCTACCATGCCACCCTCCCAGACCCCTGAAATGCCCCAGCCCCGGCCCTTCCGCCTGGAGTCCCTTGACATCCCCTTCTCCAAAGCCAAGCGTAAGAAAAGCAAGAGCAGCTTTGGCAGTGAGCCTCTGTGATCCAGCTACCGGCTGCTACCTGTCTTCAGGCTTCTAGAAACTTCCAAGTCCTCCCCCATGAAGCCCCAACCAGGCCTCCTCTCCCCTACTCCACAGTGTCCCCAAGGCCAAGGGAATCTTAGCCCTGGGAAGACACATTCCCTTCCCTGTTCCCTAGAGAACTCACTTTGGCCCAGGGCCTGAGTTTTGTGGAAGCTGGACTACCCTTCCCAGAGAGAGGCCCGCCAGCTGTCCACAGCAGCCAATGTTCCCACTGACTTTCCTGCCACAGAGCCTACACTAGCCAGTGTGGGTCTACTTCCATGGGCTCGGGTGCCACTGGGCCCTCACAAGCATCCTCACCACTGGGCACAGAAGCTGCCACTGGATGAAGTTCAACATATTGATGACTAAGATTCTGGCCTCTGTGTGATTGGCCCCTTCCAAGGGACGCAGATGGAGACCTGGAGCCAACTATTATGCCTGCCTACTATTGGCTGGACCACAGCCCAAAGAAGGTGCTTTACACTAAGCTGCCTAATAAACTGTCTTTTAGAATAAGCTCCCCTCCCCAACCCTCTGATGCTTCTGCCCACCCCCCACCCCCCCTCACTGTCCTGGAGAGAGACTGTCTACTACCACAGGCTGTTCCTGTCAGCAGCAGCACAAGTGACTATAGAAACAGAACCATGCTTGCTGAGGCAGAAATGACCTGGGTTGTAGTGTATGTGCCTATGGAGATCATAGAGCAACTGAGCTGTCTCCCCAGCCTGGGCCTCTTTCTTTCTCTCTCTCTCTCTCTCTCTCTCTCTCTCTCTCTCTTAATATTTATTTGTCTGTTTACTTATTTATTTAGGGTGTGTGTGTGGGGGTACATGGTGTGCATATGGAGGTCAGAGGACAGCCTGTGGAAGTCAGTTCCTTCCTTCTACCGTGTGGGTCCCAGAGATTGAATCTAGGTCATCAGGCTTGGCAGCAAGTGTCCCTGCCCACTGAGCAGCCCCCCTTTATTGTGTGAGCCTGGTTGAGGGAGCATGCAGCGCTTCCAGGAGTGGCTGCCCTCCATCCACTGTGGGTTCTAGGGTCTCACTCAAGCTTGTGCAGCAAGTGCTGTTACCTGCCCTCCCACCCAGGCTTGGGTTTTGACAGTCTTCAGGGGCCTGTACTGGAACTGGGTGTCCTGACACATCCGGAAATGAATCCGGCTGTCATTTGTTCCCACCCAGGGGCTGTAACAGTCCTTCCTTGATATTCCAGGCCTGACCTGTGGTCAGCCGACAACCTCTGTCAGCTGGAGAAGCACCCTCTTCATGGTGCTCTATGAAGAGTTAGAGAGAGTGTGTACTAGCTCTGTCCTGAGCCAGCCCTCCCATTCTGTGCCCTCCTTATTTCATATTAGTTACTGTGGTATGCCCAAGGCCTTACCCCTGGGCCGAGGAGTTCACTGAAGAAGCCAGGATAGAACGTGAGGCTACCAAAGGCCAGTGCAGTAGAACCAGTCAGGGGAAGGGCAGCTCAGGTTTCTATGGGAGCAAAGATCCCCCCCCCCACCCCCCAAGGATGAAGATACTAGATATCTGATGGAATCCTGGGGAGGGCAGGCACCTCTGGTGGAGGGAGCTGAAGGAACAGCAGGCAGGAGATGGGCAACTCAAGGTGTGTGTTAGAGGCCAGCAGTACCAGAGCAGGGAGCAGAGGGGGGCTGACGCTAAACATCATGGAGATGTTTAGGTGGATACCTGAAAGGGTGTCCTGAGGTGGGTGGCACACCTGTAAAGTCAGTGTCAGTGGGTGGTGGGGTTGGGCTGCAGAGAATTTAGCAGCAAGAAGCTTCTTCTTCTTCTTCTTCTTTTTTCTTTTATATCAAGATTGATTTATATTGAGACAGGGTCTCATACAGCCCAGGTTGGCCTTAAACTTGCTATGTAGCTGAGGGTGGCTTTGAACTAATTACCCTGCTGCTTGTGCCTCGAGTTCGGAGATTACAGGTGTAGGCCACCATGGCTGATTTTATATGATAATGGTGATCAAATCCAGGCCTTTCTGCATGCTAGGTAAGCATTTTACCCACCGAATTACAGTCCTAACCCTTTAATTTTTTTGTCCCGAGTCTTGACTTGGTGTGTGCGTGTAAGTCAGAAGACAATTTGCTGGAGCCCGTTCTCGCCTTCAACCGCGTGGTGCCCAGGGATGGAACTCAGGGTCAGTCTAGGTGGGAAACACCTTTTCTAGGTGAGCCATTTTGCTGGCAACCGCAGCTCTCACTGTGTAACTCTGACAGACCTCGACTCGCTATGTAGGGCATAAATGCATGAGCCACCAATTCCGGGCGTGAGGAGCCTTTTAATCGCTAGGACTGTCCCTTGACCACCCCTGCTGTTCGGGGCCAGGCCAGGAGCCTACTTCCCCACCCCATTGCTCCCTATAGGTAAGGGCCTGCTTCCTAGTCCTCTAGACCAGTGAGGGACAAGGAGGCGACATCCCCGCTCCGATCTCGTCCAAGTGGCGACAATCGTGTCCAAGGGGACCAGGGCCAGCAGCCTACGAAAGAAATACAAACCCTAGAGACCTCCCCAACCCCACCCCGTGCTAGGTGGGTTTGACACTTATCGTGGGAGCCGAAGGGCGCCCGGCTTTGTTGATTGGCCGCAGCTACGGAGCTGTCTATCTTGAATTGGCTCTTTTCCATGGAGGGGGCGGAGCCTCAAGCGCATTCTTCCAATAAGGTGCAGAGAATCCGCCTCCGACGGGGCACTTCCGGCAGTGTTCCCTGTTTCTCAGTCCGTCCCCTCCGCGGCACGGGCCGCGGCGGGCCACAGAGTACACGGACTACTTCCAGGTGGTACTCCACCGCCTCGAGCGGCCATTGGGCGGCCGCCGAGGGACGCTTCCGGTGTCCAGGTGCTGGCCTCTCCCGCTGGAAGATGAACATGGTTCCCCGCCTCGCCGCCTGTGCCTGGCCCCTCTGTGGGCTGCTGCTGGCTGCGCTCGGCTGCGTCTGCGCCAGCGGCCCCCGCACCCTCGTGCTGCTGGACAACCTCAACGTGCCGTGCCGGAGACTGCGTGTCTCTTCACTCTTCACAGGGAAGGTGGGGTCACAGAGGAAACTAGAATTTCCATGCTGGACTAGGGGTGCTGGGAGAAGATGCCTCTCAGGCCTCCACGCATTCCAGCGGTGCATCGTGGGTTCAGGCAAAACACCAATAGGCATAAAGGTAAACTAAATAAAAAGAGCTCGAGCTACGTCCACTGGCTTCAGCCCACCCGTGGTCTTGGCAAGCACATAATAAACTGTGTGAATGCTTCCTCTCTGTTGGGGATAAGAATCGTTCTGCAAGCCAGAAACTCTGCTCAGCACATTATACTCTGCATGTGGACTTCTGTTTAAGAGTTTACAGCTTCTGTGAGGAGTGCTGGCCAAACACAACCATCCAGCTAATGTGCTGCACTGACCGGTTCAGCTGTGCTAGGTAAATCCAGACACAACTGGGGGGTCGCTAAGGAACACGTTTCCAGGCGTTCTCAGACCAGCCTGGCAGACACCCCTGCCATTAAAGGGTGATCTCTGCTGATCTCTGAACACGAACATGTCCTGCACATAAGTTGCCGCAGCCTAGGCAGCATGTCCCAAGCAACACCGTGGCCATCTCTGTCAAACAGCCCATTCCTGGCACTAGGGACCGATACCACAAACCGCCACCCACTGCCTTGTCTTGGATCTGGGTGGTGGAGTGCAGGTCTAACCCCTCCCTCCCAGGCCCATCCTTGTCTACATCACAGCTGTTCGTGTACTGAGGACAGACAAGGGCAGGAAGTGCTTTCTGGTCAGCAGTGGCACTGAGGGGTTTTCCCCTGGTGGGGAGAACATACTACTTCCAGTGTGGGAACCGGGCTCAGCCTCACTTTGTCTTTAGTGATCAGTGAGCATTTCCTAAGAGTTGGGCATTGTGAATGCATCTAGCGTAGGGATTGGGAAAGTGTCTGGGAGCCATGCTGGTGTGTCACTGTCATAACTAAACATGGGCTTTGGCATTTCTTTTTTGTCTTTGTTTTTGTTTTTCAAGACAAGATTTCTCTGTGTAGTCCTGGATGTCCTGGAACTCACTCTAGACCAGGCTGGCCTTGAACTCAGAGATCTGCCTGCCTCTGCCTCCAGAGTGCTGGGATTAAAGGCGTGCGCCCCCACTGCCTGGCCAGGTTTTTTTTTTGCACTTCTAAGTGGTTGGGAAAAAAAGGAAAAGAATGTACTGACAACCAAATTTCAGTGTTGATCCTGCTACACTATTTGTCCTTTTGCCTGGGTGACAGGTGAATCACTGTACTACTTAACTTCCTGTCTGGCCTTCTACAGCTTGCCAACTCCTGATACGGACTGATGTCTTAATTCTATGGGAGAACTTCAGTGGAATGGGCCACAGGATTTATTCAAACCCACACAGCCAGTGAATGTCTACAGCCTCAACTGTTCGAGGTCGCTCTTTCCATTTGCTGAACCTCAGGCTTCCTCTTTGGCTGACCAGCCCCTCCACTTCACTTACCCCCTGACTCCCACCCACCCAGCCAAGCCACCTCCTTCGGCCTTCACACACCATCATGACATCACAACATAGATGCCCCCGAGTCTTTTAGTAACAGCGCAGCATAGAGCCATCACAGGGCTGCCCTCCAGGAGCGGAGCAGGAGGGCAGCCTGGCAGAGTGCCTCACACTCCAGGTTAGCCAGAAACAGCATCTGCAGCTTCGTTGCCACGCAGCTCTTCTCCACCAGCCTGTCAGCCAGCAGAGTGGCTGCTGATTGCTGGAGGAGCCAGCCAATCATCTTGTCCAATTTCAGATTCTTGAGGGCGAGAAGATGCTCACCCCAGAGGCTCAAGTGCAGCACGTTTGCAGCCACACGTGCAGAAGGTCTCTGCAAAGCAAAGGAAGGTGCGTCAGAATGCCTTCAGCAAGCCCTTGGCCTGCACTGTGCTGCTGAGGGAGTGTCTTTTCAGGCCTGCCCAATTCTGTCCTCCCTCCACCCTCTGTCTACCATCAGCCGCTCCCTAACCAGCACAGACCCTTGCCCATGTCTGCTCTGCTGGGACACCTTTGTCACAGAGGGAACCCACATGTCTGGGTACTAGGACTGGTACAAGAGGCCTCGCCTGGTGTGGTTGCTGAGCTAACACTGAGCAGCTGCTGTGAGGAGCAACTGTGAACAGTGAGGGATGTGAACAGTGAGGGGTGAGAACAGTGAGGGGTGAGAACAGTGAGGGGTGTGAACAGTGAGGGGTGAGAACAGTGAGGGGCATGACAGTGGAGTGTGAACAGTGAGGGATGTGAACAGTGAGGGGTGAGAACAGTGAGGGGTGAGAACAGTGAGGGGTGTGAACAGTGAGGGGTGTGAACAGTGAGGGGTGAGAACAGTGAGGGGTGTGAACAGTGATGGGTGAGAACAGTGATGGGTGTGAACAGTGAGGGGTGAGAACAGTGAGGGGTGAGAACAGTGAGGGGTGTGAACATGGAGGGGTGAGAACAGTGAGGGGTGTGAACAGTGAGGGTGAGAACAGTGAGGGGTGTGAACAGTGAGGGGTGAGAGCAGTGAGGGGTGAGAGCAGTGAGGGGTGTGAACAGTGAGGGGTGAGAACAGTGAGGGGTGAGAACAGTGAGGGGTGTGAACAGTGAGGGGTGAGAACAGTGAGGGGTGTGAACAGTGAGGGGTGAGAACAGTGAGGGGTGAGAACAGTGAGGGGTGTGAACAGTGAGGGGTGAGAACAGTGAGGGGTGTGAACAGTGAGGGGTGTGAACAGTGAGGGTGAGAACAGTGAGGGGTGTGAACAGTGAGGGGTGAGAGCAGTGAGGGGTGAGAGCAGTGATGGGTGTGAACAGTGAGGGGTGAGAACAGTGAGGGGTGAGAACAGTGAGGGGTGTGAACAGTGAGGGGTGAAACAGTGAGGGTGTGACAGTGAGGGGTGAGAACAGTGAGGGGTGTGAACAGTGAGGGGTGAGAGCAGTGAGGGGTGTGAACAGTGAGGGGTGTGAACAGTGGAGGGGTGTGAACAGTGAGGGGTGAGAGCAGTGAGGGGTGAGAGCAGTGAGGGGTGTAAACAGTGATGGGTGAGAACAGTGAGGGGTGTGAACAGTGAGGGGTGTGAACAGTGAGGGTGAGAACAGTGAGGGGCGTGAACAGTGAGGGGTGTGAACAGTGAGGGGTGAGAACAGTGAGGGGTGTGAACAGTGAGGGGTGAGAGCAGTGAGGGGTGTGAACAGTGAGGGGTGAGAACAGTGAGGGGTGTGAACAATGAGGGGTGTGCAGGCTGCAGAGCAGCAGGCTGAGGCCAGGTCTGTCTCGGGCTTTTCTAAGGAGCCATTTGAACCAGACCTGTTGCAATTATGGCTCAGGCAGATTGGCCTCAGTGTCTGTGCTTGTCTGAGAGCAGGGTTTCCATCCACATGTGGGTCTTT